>NC_085084.1:85144073-85361573 GCF_963662255.1 Cinclus cinclus
CACCAAATCAGAGTCTAGGAAAAACGTTACTCCCTCCAAATTTAGAAGTATGATACTTCAGCTGTCTATGCAGAATTTCTAAACAGTAACCTAGAGTGTCATTGCAAAAAATTTTGGGTTCCTTTACCTGTCAGGCTGTGTATCTCCAATCCCAGCCCATGTTCAAATGAACATGTTCACTCACTCCTGTAGACGTTGCCATCAAAGCAGTGCAAATTCCCTGGGTTCTGGGGTAGTTCTGTGTTTTTAAGTGAATGTTTTCAACTAAACAGTGTGTTGGGGCTGGGGAGGGTGGGGAGACACAAGCCTTTGCTAACCGTGACAGAGCTAAGCAGTGCTAGGGAGAAAAAAACAACGGAAATTCACAGTGCGGTACCAGAGAAACCATGGGATCATTTCTTTTGTTATTCGCAGATAATAAAATTACCCAGTGGGAAGACCCCAGGCTGCAGAACCCAGCCATCACGGGCCCAGTAAGTACTGCTGTGGGATCTTCCATGAAATGCCCTGACTCAGGCACAGCTGGAAACAGGGGTGGGCAGCCTGGGAAGCAGGAGCTTTGCTGGTCCACGTCTAAGTCAGAAGAAGCTGGGAATGTCACACCAAGTTCTGGGCAGCCTCCCTGGTTGTTCGGGGTTTGGGGGTGCCCATGGAGAAGTGCTCCTATTGACCATTACCTGGGTCATTCCTGACAGTAGGATTTCACTGAGCTGACACATCGTTCTATTTATTTGGACAGTAAAAAGCTGTTTGCACTTGGGAGGAGAGAGGTGGGCCTATCTGCATTCAAAGTGGGGGAAAAAAAGATAAGAAATGGGTCTGTCAGTTTAAGAGACGTAAAACTTCCTGCAGGTAAACAGATGGTCCTGGATATCAGCCTTAGAAAAAACTAAACACAGCATTTTACTTCAGTATGAAATTTTTAAAACATCAAAGAGTGATTATTTTGACTTTTTATGCTGGTTTTTGCTGAGGTATGCCAGTTTATGCCATTTTATGATATTCTGAGTGATCAGATTTCCAATCCCAAGACGTTTCCTGGTGCCAAGAGTACCTTTTTATTCTGGATAAATCCTTGCTTCCTTTAAGAGTTTCAGGACACAGCAGATGAGCCTGCTGCATGGTGTAATTCCAGTTGCTTAGTAATAATGTTGACAATAGTCACTTGTTTGACCATAGTTGCTTTTGGAGGGATTTACTCATTTATCAGGTATTTAAAACTGGAGATCCTCACATAGCACTGTGCAAATTGCTAATAGACCTCTCTCCAGAAATGTTGAGCATAAATGAGGCTATTTGAGAAAGTTTGTTTGAAGCAAATGAAATTATCATGGTCCCCTTGAGTGACTGACAGTGGTTTGTTTGTTGGTTTTTAAGGGAAAGCAGGAGCTAATTCATTTCACAGAAGCACTAAGCAATCATCTTAATCCTGAAAGCATCTGAATGCTTTCATTAATATTTCTGGTGCCATGACAAACAGAATCATTAAATTGCATTTCATGTTGTGTTTCAATAAAGGAAACATGTAGAAAAGTCATAGTAGTAGTAAAGTAGTAAAGTCATATTCTCATCAAAGTAAAATTATGTCATTTTGTGGGATTTTTAAATCCTTCCTGGCTGCTGCCCCTCACGGGTGGGTTTAGGGGGGCCAATAGCACAATGTGTGTGGGTAGCAGGGCTGTACACTTTTTTTTTTATTACTGTGGGGTATCAAAGTGCTGAGTAGCTGGAATGACACATCCTCCCACTGCTCCCAACAGGCAGTGCCGTACTCCAGGGAGTTCAAGCAGAAATACGACTACTTCCGCAAGAAGTTAAAGAAACCTGTGAGTAGAACCAGCACGGGGGGGCTGCTGAACAGACCTGCCAGGTTACTCCACTGTGCTGCTCCTCAAGGGCTCAAGTAGGAAGCAGTTAGAATTTGATGGGTTTTTCAACAAAAAGCTTTTCAAAATCTTTAAGACTCACATTTTTTCTAGATAAATGCAAATGCCCATAAAATAGAGCACAGTCCATCTTCCTCCTTTTTTTTTTTGTTTTGATTGTTTGTTAATTGTTTGTTTGTTTGTTTGTTTGACTTTTCTTGTCATTTTCATCAAATATTTACCATAGAAGTCTACAGCACTGTTCTGCAACTGGCCCGGTTTCCCCCGTGCTCTCAACATGTGCACTGAGAGAGTGCTGGGAAATAAAAACAAGGGGAACTGGAACACAAGGTGTCTTATCTGTCACTGAGCTGTTACCAGTCAGTAATTTGCCCAAAGACTTACTTCTTGAGACTAACAAGTATAATCTAATCTTCTTTGATACAGGCTGACATACCAAACAGATTTGAGATGAAATTACACAGAAACAACATATTTGAGGAGTCCTACAGAAGAATCATGTCTGTGAAGAGACCTGATGTACTAAAAGCCAGACTCTGGATTGAATTTGAGTCAGAAAAAGGACTTGACTATGGAGGTGTGGCCAGAGAATGGTTTTTTCTCTTGTCCAAGGAGATGTTTAACCCTTACTATGGTCTCTTTGAATACTCAGCAACGTAAGTGTCCGTTAATTATTTGTATTCTCAAGGGATATACAGTACATTTTGCAAAGACCCAAAGTTGCTGTGGGCAGAAATAGCTCCTCCTTACTGGGGTGCCCTGGGTGCCCCCTGCCCTGTTCCTTCAGAGAGCCTCTGTCCTTAAGAATCCAGAAAACATTTCCATTGCTCAGACAATATCCAGGGCAGCAAACCTGCAGTTTTTGAGGCCAGTGGTGGTGAAGGGACCAATGTCACAGAAAAACTGCTTTCCTCTGCTGGCCAGAGTTGCAGCGCTGCTGTAGAGTGAGCTCAGAACAGGAGTTCCCCAGCAGTGGCCTCCCAGAACTTTAAATGGGGGACTGCCCAGCTTTAAAATCTTGGAGCAATCCATTAGTGCAAGGGAGGGGAGGGCGTTCTTGCTCACAGTGGGTTTGGTTTGCTGCTGTGTCAGCCCTTCAGCCCTCAGTAGCTCTGTGGTGGGACACACTGGAAAGGACTTGGACACAGCCCCATGACGCTGTTGAAACGCCCCTAGGCACAAGCTATTTATTAACATATCTTGAGTGTCTGCTTATTTAAAGACCTGGTTCTTCAGCTATTTTTTTTCTTTCCCCAAAAAAGGGACAACTACACACTTCAGATTAATCCTAATTCAGGTCTCTGTAACGAAGACCATCTGTCGTACTTCACATTCATTGGCCGGGTGGCCGGCCTGGCTGTGTACCACGGGAAGCTGCTGGACGGTGAGTCCTGCTCCTGCTCTGCTGCTGCCACGGGGCTTTGGGGAAGGAAATGCACCTGCCTGAGAGCCCCAGGTGCTGGGGACACTCTGGGCCTGGCACCGTTGAGATTTGCATGGTGATTCATTAAATTACAGTGTCTTACTCAACAAATGGGTTTCATAAAAAGTTTTGCTCCTTTCTCTGCTCAAGTTAAAAACTTCAGAACCAGCATGAACACTGTCCCTAGAGGAAAAGCATGGAATTTTTATCAGTCATTTCCATGCAAACCTGCAGCCAAACTAGGGGGGTCAACTGCAGCATATTTTCATATGTAAAATTATTGCTGAATTATTTAATTACAAATTCTGCTGCATTTTGAAATCTCATACCAGGCAGACATTACTGAGCAGATTTTCCTGAGCCTTGGTGCAGCAGAGGAAGCAAAGGAGTCCTGAGCAGAGGAAGCTCACCAGCCTGGTTTTCAGGCAACTCCTTGGAGAGAGAAGTAGCGATTTTAAATGGGATAGAGTGCCCTGAGCTCAATTCCCCAGCTTTTGGCTTTCTCTGCCATTAATGCTAGGGTGGTCAGTGGAGTATGGTAGTTAGTGGACAATTGTTGAAACTGAAAAACTGGACTTTCTGTGCCTAAATAAACCTGAGCTGCTGTGATGCTGTTGCTGTTGCAGGACTGTTAAGAGTCAGGAGGTAACAGGAAATGCCAGGGGTGGTGCCCTCAAGCACTTCACCTTTATGGAATGTGCAAGTGCAGAGCAGGGCAGGTAACGCTGTCCTCTCTCTTACAGGCTTCTTCATCAGACCTTTCTACAAGATGATGCTGGGGAAGCCCATAACTCTGAAGGACATGGAGTCAGTGGTAAGAGCCCATTTAACCTGTGCCAGTGCTCACAGGCCCCTGGGTTTCTACAGTTCTTCACTAATTGCTCATTTTCAAACTGCCTAATTGTGATCTGCCCTAGGATAGCGAATACTACAACTCTCTGAAGTGGATCCTGGAAAATGACCCTACAGAGCTGGATCTCATGTTTTGCATAGATGAGGAAAACTTTGGACAGGTATGTAAATGTTATTTACATCTTAGGACTGATTACTGCCAACAAGTACTTCAGTACTGAGCAGAGTCTCGTGGTGGTGAATGCACCAGCGAGCTTTGACCTCGCTGTGTTCCCAACTGGGACTGGGGGTGCCACGTTCCTGTCAGGGAGCTGTAACATCTCTGGGACAAGCTGGATATGCAGCTGAGTGAAACACTTGCAATGAGGAGGAATGAAGGTGTCCCACAGTCCAGCTGGGACATGCTCCGAGCCCTGGGACTGTTTGGTTTGTGAGGCTGAAGGTGTTCTCAGAGGAGAGGGGCAGAATGATGCTAGGGAGGTCCTCTCTGTAGTGCCTGTCACAGAGGCAGCTGGTACAACAGGGAGAAGGGTCACAGTCTATGGGGATCTTTCTCCATTACAAATGAAAATGTTGTAGACATTAAATTAATTTGCTTAGAGGTTTTTATGACCTTTTATTGCATATTCCCTTTGTTTACTTCTGAGACCTAGATCCTGGCTCCAGGTAGAACTGGACCTAGGGATTGTAGGGCTTTTTATAAAAACTGACTTCAGCATTTCAAACCATGCATTCTATGTCAAAAATACTCTGTTCCATTTTCCAGGGCATACTGCCTTTTTCCTGAAGCAACATAAGGTTATGGATTACATGGAGAACTAGGGAAAGTATTGAAGCCACAGAACAGAGAGGTTTTGTACTACACTGGTTAGCTTTGAGCAGCTCCAATATGTGATTTAGCTTACTTTATTATAAATAATAACTACTATAATTTTATGTATGTAAAGTACATATTTTGTGGTTATATTTTATATAAATATATCACTGTATTATTATAAATAATAATTACAGTAAAATTATTAGTAAATCACCAGCCTCTCTCTGCCAGTTTTCCCTTCTGTCAACGCAAGTTTGTTCAAAAGTGTAAATCAATTTACTAATGATTTCTTGATATTGCTTGTAAAACGCTGCTCAGGTAGAGTGGGTTCTGGGAGCGAGATGTCCTTAAATAACAGGTTTTTGGTCTTTTGAAATACAGACATATCAAGTGGACCTGAAGCCCAATGGGTCCGAAATCATGGTAACAAATGAAAACAAACGGGAATACATTGAGTAAGTACCGTTATAGAATGTGCCTGGGGGTAAGAAAGAGCAGTTGAACTTACAGTTGACCCTGCTGCAGTTCCTGTAGTTTGTACTGCACAAGAGCATCAGGAATCATTGGAAAAAAAAAAACAAACATCTTACTGTTAGCATTGGTTATATCCAGTCAAATATAAGAACAAAGAGTAAATTAAATTATGTGCTTTGTTCTCCTGTAATTCCCCCCCCATGGAAACGTGCTTCTCCAACATCTGGCTCAAGTTCAGATGAGCCAGAAGGTGCTCTCCAGCCTGACCCTTATCCCATTGTCCTCCTCTGCCAGTCACAGACCAGAGCCAGGATTCCAATTTCAGCATTCCTGCCGAAACTGGCCAAATCTGAGATTAGGTTTAATTTTCAGATTTCTCAGTTCTTCTGCCTACCAGGATGTAAAATGCTAAATTCACTTATACCTGCTGGCATTTTAAGTCAGGGCCTTTTCCAAAGTGAAAGACATTACAATTGCTACATTCATGCAAATTGGGAATTAATTTCCAATGCCTGGACCTGGACCAATTCCATGCGTGGAATTGATTTTTTTTTATGCCTGCACCTGTGAGGTGTTTGTGCTGTGGGTGGCTGGTACTGAAAGCAAGGTGTCCCTTTGATGCTGCAGTTTATTTCTTTATTTATAGGCGAGGTGCTGTGTCCTGACAGCTCTCCTCAGAGATTGCAGACTTTGCTGGGAATTTTTAATTACTCAGTGCTCTGGAAGAATTAAATGTCTGCTCACGTAGGTACCTACAGGAGTGAAAATATACCCACCATGATTTGGTCATAGTCACTGGGGTTTTTGATTTGTTTCTTCAAAATTCCATCAGTCACCAGCCAATAAATTGGAACAACTGGTGAAAGCTGCTTAGTTACCTGAACTTGCTGAAGTTATAAATGACAAACTGAAAGCATTTGGGGTTGCTGAAACCTCTGAACACTTGGCTGAGACCTGCTAATGAGTTTGTTTTTCTGACGGGGTTTTGTTTCTTTCTGCAGCCTGGTCATCCAGTGGCGGTTTGTCAACAGAGTGCAGAAACAAATGAATGCCTTTCTGGAGGTGAGGCTCCTTAGCTCCTTTCTTTCACAAAAATAGGCATTTTTTTAAGCATAGATTTCTTACCCACTTGTGTCTGTAAAGGGAGTGGAGAGCTTGGCAGGGAATGCAAGTAGAATACTTATGATTTGACAGTTTTATCTTATGTAAGAATACATCATCTTTCCCTTAGGAGAATAAGGTCATTGTCTTTCAAGTTTAATTATTTGAGCTTGCAGTAATTTGGTCATTGATTTTTTAATTAGGTTTATGTGGGATGAGTTTTAACTTTGCTCTTCTTCTTTTTAGGGATTCACAGAACTGCTTCCTATTGATCTGATTAAAATTTTTGATGAAAATGAACTGGAGGTGAGTCAATTTGGTGCCCCAAGCTGACAGTTCTCTGACAGCCATGCCATGTTCTGGGCTCTTCAGTCATCCGTCTCTCTCCCTAAGGGAATGTGCAGACACAGCTGCCTTGCTCAGAGTTGGAAATTAGATGTTTCTTCCTAATTAATAAATCTATTCATGACATGCAAAGAACTACACTTAGGAAGGTGGTTGGGGGTGTGAAAGCCTAGAAGTAGCTTAGTGGATCAGTGCCATCATGCCTCTGCCAGTCACATTTGAGCCAAACATGTGGAAGTTGCTGTCACAGTATGGCAGTGTGCAGCCGTTCTCCAGTGACTGGAATACTCTGGGAATACTCTGACTATCCCCTTTGTGTGCATAAATGACTGGAGGTCAGAGCCCTGAGGAGCAGTGACACCTTGTTACCCTGTGAGTTCAGGGAAACACACACTTGGTAACATCCCACCCTTCTGCTTCCCTGCAGTTACTAATGTGTGGCCTTGGTGACGTCGATGTCAATGACTGGAGACAACACACCATCTACAAAAATGGTTACTGCCCAAATCATCCCGTTATCCAGTGGTTCTGGAAGGTAAGACTGGGCAACACCTCTAACTGGTCCTGTAAGTGAAAGTTCCTGCCCTTTTTTTGCAATCATTTATCTTTATGAAAACTGCTAAGAGTGGGGGGGTGTTGTGCTGGGGGCAGGACCTGCTCCCACCTCACTCAGGTGAGGGCAGGTGTAGCTCCTGGCAGAGCAGCCCACAGATGGGACCTGGAGCAGAGACAATCCATTGTGTCCTGAGGGTTGGCTTGTACAGTAGGTGATTCATGCTGGCTTTGGGATGCTCTTTAGCTCTGCCCGTGCAGGCCAGGGTAGGAGGCTGAGGCTGATGGTGCCTATTTGCCTACAGGCTGTTCTGCTGATGGACGCTGAGAAACGGATCCGGCTCCTGCAGTTTGTGACCGGGACGTCACGTGTGCCTATGAACGGATTTGCTGAACTTTACGGTGAGCGGCTCGTGGCACGATGGGAATCCAGCCAAGCTCTGACCCCCACGCAGCACTGAGTTTTAAATATTGATGTCTGAGCTCACCTCTTGGCATTATGCAAGCTCCGTACCCAGCTCACTGGGCTTGGAAAGAAAGAACCGCATTAGTGTTGCTTTAATGTACCAGTAACAGGTGAAAAATCCAGCCCACAATCGATGCCAACATGTCATGTTAAAAATAATGTTTAGGCAGTCTCTGTAGTGTCCAGCAATTTCTGTTTCATACGGTTTTCATTTTCATCTAGGTTCAAATGGTCCTCAGCTGTTTACAATAGAGCAGTGGGGAAGTCCTGATAAGCTGCCCCGAGCTCACACCTGGTAAGTCACCAAAGCATAAATTCCAGAGCTGCTCCTGCCAGAAAGGCCACACTGCTGAGCATGCTCAGCTCTGCATCAAACAGCATTTGATCCTGTGGGTCCCCAGTGCCTTCACAGACTGAGAAACTGAAGGATATTATTTTATTTCCCATGTCCTAGTAAGCGGATGTAATGAACTACAACAAGTCAGACATCACCAAACAGCTATAGAAAGCCTATAAACCATTGGAGAATTTAAAACAAATGTAAGGTTATAAGATAATTTAACCCTGGTTTATGGATTTTGCAAACATTGAAAGCATTCAGTACTAATTTGTCTTGCTCTGTTATATTTCAGGAATGTGGCTTTTTAAAGAAAATTGTGCTGAATTGGAAAACTACTTTATAGATTATCAGTGCAGACTGGGGATCTTTCCGTGAAACTAATTCTATACAATAGTGAGCTTTAATTAAAAAAAAAACAAACAACCTGAAAACAAAAGCAAAAAACCCACAAAACACACTCCAAAATCAACCCATTTTCTTTAGGTTCCAACTCTCTGCTAGCTTTTACCTTTGGAAGATTTTTCTCTTGGATGTTTAAATTCAGCACCCCCCCCCCCCCCCCCCAAGAGCAAAGGATCTTCCTTCTAAACCCAGAATATCTTTGCTGAACCTCAAGAAATCAGTCTTTTGATAAAGATTGTATTCTGTCATCTAAGTACAGTGAGGGGCTTTCTGTTGGCTTTTTTCTTCTTCTAAGTGATTCTTACCAATTTCCTGCTCTCAGCTTTGCAAAGGAAGGCAGCACAGTTACTGGAGAGCTCACCTTGGGCAGGTGTGACGTGTACAGGGAACAGTGTGGACCATAAGCTGCATTCTTAATCAAGACCCCAAATTATTTAATCTTTTCTGGTTCTTTAAAACACTATTTTTCCATGGATTATTCAGTGACTGTTTCCTTGTCCCTTCCAGCTTTAACCGCCTAGACTTACCTCTGTATGAATCTTTTGAGGACCTGCGGGAGAAGCTCCTCATGGCCGTGGAGAATGCCCAAGGGTTTGAAGGGGTGGATTAACTTTGCAGCACCCGTTCCCTCTCCAAGCACGTTCTGCTGGCTTTGGCACCTGCCCAAGGGACTCCAAGGGACTGTGGCATAGCAGTTGCCCATCTCTGGGCTCTGGAGCAAACCCCAGCAGCACGGGGGCTGAGCCCCGAGGCTGGGACTGTCACCTGGGGTGGCCTTGCTGATGTTCCCGCAGCAGCTGCGAACTGATCACATTTCAGCAGGACTTACTCTATTTATGTTGTGCCTCTGTAGGCAAAGCCCTTAATAAATATTTTACACAATTTCTAATGACAATGAATGGAATTAATCATTTTACAGGTATAGTATTACAACTCATGTTTACTTCTTAATTGATTTAGACATTTTCAGATTTTCTTTCATTACAATTAAATATCATATACTTGGAAAAATGAGCATTTTTCTTAATTTCATATCAGACTTTTTTTTTCAAAGCACATTGAGCCTTGTGTTCCTAAACCATGAGGAGAGTAGGGGAAAGCTCTGTTGGAAGCTTTCTCTCGACGGGCTGTCTATTGAAAGCAACTCTCTTCAGTAAGCACATCACTGTTGTTCTGAATCTAGAAGTACAGGCTGGATGTTGCATTTTTGTGTAAGTACTAGAAGAGTGTCAAGGCACAGCAGAGCCCTGACACAGCATGTCCAGATCTCTGTTCTACCTAAACTGCCTTGTTACTGCCAAGCTGTACATGTGCTACAAAGCATCTGGTCTGGGGTTGGCATTAAGCCTTTTAGGAGAATGTGCTGAACCCTGTCATTCTCTCTGTACAGTGATTTGTTTTCCATCCTTTCCTCATTCCTGTTTGCAATGGAGGCGTTTCAAATGAAATCTGGCACTCTGGAACACAGGTCTGTTCACACTCCTGTTTGTGTGCACTTGCTAATGAACCTAATTAACACCGGGGTTGTTGATTTCTAATGGCACCGGCTCTGAAGGCACTTTCTGTAACCACCAGGAGGGCAGACCTGGTTTGACCATAAACATTAATGGGATTTTATTCCTTCCCACTGCACATGACCTTCTGGTGCAAGATCTGTCCATGATGGATTTGGCTGCTGCTATATAAGAGAAAACCCAGCCAGCTCTAGACCTGAGCCTGCAGACATGTTCCTCAGCAATTGTTTCTGTGATTTTTTTTTTTACTTACAAAGATTTATTTAATATACACTGCTATCTAATCCATTTTGTTACTTATGACATGTTGCATGCCTAATTTATGATGTCTGAGTTGCATCTGTTTTGTGGCGGATTAAAGGTGACAGATTTGTGCTTGCCCCAGTGCAGTGACATGGTGACAGCACTGCTGGAGCAGGGCTTGTTCCACTGACCTGCAGCTCTGCTCCGGCCTGTTCCCCAGCATCCAAGCAAGGTGACACCGCTTCCCAAAACAAACTTCAACCTCACTGCCAACAGATTTTGAGCCCTAGCCTTACCTGTGTGTCCAGCCACACTCCAGAGCTTAGGATACAGGATCACCCAGCTGGGAAGAAGCCTTACTGCCAGTAACATTCAGCAGTTACGGTCCCAGTCCTGAGGAAGATTGGGGTACTACTTGAATGCAGTTCAAGATTCTTTCTCTATTAAATATGCTGCTATTGAATTCCTGATATTCCTGCCTGACCTTTTCCATCTGAGGAGCAAGCTGGAAAGCAAGACAGTGGCTGGCATCAGAGTAGACAGGAATGCTGGACTTAATGCTTGGCTCTGGGGGATAGAATAGATAAATCCAGTTATTGCCACTTACCTCTACATTAAGCAAAGCTGATTCTAACATAGAATGCTTTTGAGAGAAGTGTCATACTCCAAACCTTATTTTCTTTGTCTTCTCCTGGAGGACTTTTGGTGAAGTCTGATGCATCCATCAGAACATAGGGACTGCTGGGCCTGTTCTGGCTATGAAGCTACAGTGCCATGCTAGGCACAGAGGTAGGCACAGAGGAAGGCTGGCACCAGCTCAGGCAGGTTATGTTTAACAATCCACCGTTCCTCCTGGTGTGCTCTGTCCATCCCTCACCTACTAATTCTCTGCCGACGCTAGATTAAAAATTACCCGAGCTCTGCTGAAACCGGTGGGGTTTGGGGGTTCGGGACAGGGGAGGGACAGCGTGTGGAGCCGCGGTGGGGGACGCAGCTGGAGCAAGAGGGGCAGCGCCGGAATCGGAAAAGATGCCAGTGCAGCTCCTGCCCCACGCACGGTCCGGTGGGCGCGGGGGGATCGGAGGCTCTGGGGCGGGGCCCTGGAGGGTCCCGCGGTTACACGGGGTGGGGGGCCGGCTGGTCCCGGGGCGAGTCCCGGGCAGAGCCCGAGGTCCCACAAGGCAGAGCTGGGGCGGAACCAGGAACGGGGCCAGGCGGCTTCAGGGGCGGAACCGAGCGGGACCAGGGGCGGGGCCCGGGCCCGACACAGGTGCAGGGGGTTGAGGCACGGGCCCGACACAGGTGCAGGGGGTTAAGGCACGGGCCCGACACAGGTGCAGGGGGTTAAGGCACGGGACCGACACAGGTGCAGGGGGTTAAGGCACGGGCCCGACACAGGTGCAGGGGGTTAAGGCACGGGCCCGACACAGGTGCAGGGGGTTAAGGCACGGGACCGACACAGGTGCAGGGGGTTAAGGCACGGGCCCGACACAGGTGCAGGGGGTTAAGGCACGGGACCGACACAGGTGCAGGGGGTTAAGGCACGGGCCCGACACAGGTGCAGGGGGTTAAGGCACGGGACCGACACAGGTGCGCCGCGCCCCAGGGCGGCTGCGCGGGGCGGGGCCGAGGTGATTTAATCCCTGGAAAGCACCTGGCCGCCATTTGTTCACTCCGAGCGCGGTGAGAGAAGGAGCTCCTTGTCTGGGCTCCGCAGGTGAGGCGTGGGGACTTCGGCTTCCCTACATCTCTCCCCCCTTTATCCTTCCATTCTTCTCACCGTATTCCTCTTCTTTCTCCCCCTTTCTCCCTCTTTCCTCTGCCCCCCAAAACTTCCCCTCTGCTCCCTGACCTAGCCCTCCATCCTTCCCTCCGTACTCCTTTCTCCCCCCTTCCTTCAGCCTCCCAAAACCTCCTGGCTCGAGGGGGAGGGTTGGCCGGCCATCACGCTGCAGTTTGACGCGGTCCAATCCGCTTCCCTAACCCACCCCCCCCCCAGGACCCCCTCCCAAGGAGGGAGCCCTCCCTAACCCCCCCCGCCCCCTAGGACCCCCTCCCTAACCCATCCCGCCCCCTAGGACCCCCTCCCAAGGAGGGAGCCCTCCCTAACCCACCCCGCCCCCTAGGACCCCCTCCCAAGGAGGGAGCCCTCCCTAACCCCCCCCACCCCCTAGGACCCCCTCCCAAGGTCTGGTCTTCCCCTCCCGACCCCCGGAGAGCCCCCAGTGTGGTGTGGGGAGAGCCGGAGGTCCGGCGGTGTCGGGACCTGTTTTGAACAGCAGGGGGGACCCGCCGAGCGGGCCCAGCCCCTGCGAGGGGCGAGGGGCGCCGGGCTCCGGCCCTCTGGACTTTATTCTCCGGCGCCCCAAGCCCCGCGGCTGCGGAGCAAAGAAGGAGCGAGGAGGACCGGGAGACGGGAGAGACAGCAGGGATGAGGAGAGGAGAGTGGGAATAGAAGGGATAACGGAGTAGGAACAGGAGAAGGAGTGGGGGGGGAGAAATCGGGTCAGGTTTGGGAGGCAGAAGGACCGGGAAGAAAAGGGCAGAAAGGAGTACGGGGAGACAGAAGGAGAGGTGGGGAGCAGAAGGAAGAGGGGAGGAAAGGGGAGAAAGGAGTACGGGGAGAAGGAAGGAGGGTTAGGGGGAGAGAGGTGGGGAAGCCTCACCTGGGGAGCTGGGACAATAATCTGAAAAAGGAGACAGGGGATGGAGTATAGGGGGGCAGAGGAGGTGGTCGGAGTGGTGTCAAGGATAGAGGTTAGGTGAGAGGGATCAGGGTGCACAGGAGAGCACGGAGAGGGTGTGGGGGGAGAAGGAAGAGGTGGATTAAAGTCAGTTGAAGGGCGAACAGGGGGAAAAAAGAGGAAGGTGGGAGGGAAGGAGAGCATGAAGAGGGGGCATAAAAGGAGAAGGAAGGAGAGGGAGGATTGAAATCAGCAAATGGGGAAGAGAAGGTCGGGCTGTGAAGGGGAGCAGGGAGAGGCTGGGTGTGGGAGAAGGAAAGGTGGAAGGAGGAAAAGGAGGATTTGAAAGCCGGTGCAGGGAAGTAGGGGGAAGGAGAGAAGAGCGGGGGGGTCCAGGCAAGGCAGGAAAGGGAAGGCTGGAGGAGGAGGGTCAGGGAGGGGAAGGAGGGAGGTGAGAAAGTAGAGGTATAAAGGAAGAGAACTATAGTAGAAAAGAGGTACAGAAGAAGAGAAGTTTAGCAGAAAAGAGATACGAAGCCCGTCCCAGACGCAGCCTCCCACGCCAACGCCGAGAGGCAAATAGCCTCAGGGGTCAATTCCCGTGGTTTAAATTCCTTCGGCCCCGCCCCGCGCCCCTTTACACCTGGGCCAGGCCCGCTCCGCCCCGCCCGCAAATCCCGGCGGATCCTCGCCCTTTTCAGTTTGTGCGGTGGATGCTTATCTCGGGATGCGGCGTCTACTGGGGGGTCCCGTGCGAAGCCGTTTTTCCCTCGGCGGGCGGGGTGTGGGTCCCGCGGCCGGAGGATCGAGGGGCAGGGACCAGCATCGCCGCGGGCGGGAAGAGCCGCTCTGAGACGGGCGCTGGGGTCCTGCCCGTGCTCCGGCCCCCCTCCCGCTGCGGCACTGGGGCTGTACCGGTGCCGAGCCCTCCAGGAGGGCGGCGCTTCCCCGGAACAGACGCTGGATCGCGGCTGAAAGCGGGCGGAGCACGGTGACCGCCCGTGCCAGCCCCGGGACCGCTCCGGCGCCGCCGCTCTCTCAGCGCCTTTTCCCGCCCCGTGGGGCGCCCCCTGGCGGACACGGAGCGGCGGAGCCAGAGCAGCCTCGGCCACGCCCGCGGCACCCGGTGCGCGCTCCCGGCCCCGCCCCGGTGCGCGCTCCCGGCCCGATCCCGCCCGCGGCACCCCGAGGCCACCGCACCCCCCCCGGCAGAGCAGTGCCAGTGGCCGCAGCCCCGGGAACGCTGCAGAACGAGCGCGGCTGGATCGCCGCGGGCGGACGGAGCTGCTCCCCCCCTGCCGCTCTCCACCGCGGCCGGGGTGGGACCGGGGCCCTGCCCGGGCCACTCATCCGACACCCGGGTGAGACCTGATGCTCTCCTTCCTTTCCCCCACTTTCTCTGTGCCTCGCTCTCCCCAGTGGAAAAACCTCTGGGTTTAAAATGCCAGAGAAAACTGTTTCCTCTTTTATTTCCAGAGCACAGGATATTTTGAGTTGGAAACATCCCCGAGGATCAAGTCAAATGATGAGAAGTGATTGGCTCATCTAGGGATTGAACTCAAGAGTATTGCATTTCCCAGCATCTGAGCAAACTTTGGGATCACGAGAAAGGGCTAGGATGGGAATGGCTGTTCCTTCTTTTCTGCTAATGCTGTTTTACACACCAGCTCCTTGAACGGCTCTAAGGCAGAACTGGTTGGCACCTGACATGACAGCACAGAACTCCTCCAATAACCCAGAATTCCTGCCCTTTCCAGCATTTCCACAATGGCTCAGAAGGTGCAGTGTCCTTTTCCAAGGAGAAATGAGCAAAACAAGTCCTGAGGGTTCATTTGATCCATTGTTGTCATCAAAAGCTTCAAGATCTGTTAAAAATTCAATGACAACACTGGGATGGGATTCCCAGAAACCTTCTCAATGCTCTTGGCTCCATTTTTATGGAGTCCCTCAGCTGGCAGCTTGTAGAATTTATCCTGGGATTTAGAAGTGAAGCAGGATTGACCTTCAACTCTGGCCCAAATTTCCCTCAAAAACATCCCCTACTTATTCCATGTAGATTAACTCTTTATCCCCAAAATTTCCCTACCTGTCCACTACCAGTGATCCTATTTTACCCACAAAATATTCATTCTCCATCCTGGAGAACACATCCCTTTCTACACCCAAAATTTTCACTCTATGTCCACAACTGATGATCTTAGTTTACCTCGGGATGTTCATTCCTGAATCTCTGGGGATTATTTAACTTTTCCCCTCCAAATTTTCCTTGTCTGTCCACTTCTGATTTCCTCATTTTTCAAGAAAATATTAATAATGGACTCTAGGGATTATCTCCAGTTTTACAACCCAGAGTTTCCTTACTATCCACAATTTATTACCTTATTTTTTACCCAAAAATTCTCATTCTTAGATTTTTTTCCAAGTTTTATCCCCCCAAATTCCCCTACTTTTCCGATTCCCTCATTTTTACTTCAAAATATTTATTTAACACCACAGAGTTTTTCTCAAGATTTACTCCCACATTTTTCTCTACTTTTCCACTACTCATCATCTAATTTTTCCCATTTTTTGTTCTCTTCTCCAGAGAAAAGCGGGCTCTGTCCTCAGAGGGAAACACAACCCAACAACACAAGATTGGAAATAGCTCTGGCACTACACATTTCTTCTTGTTCCTGCTGTCCTGGAAAGCCACAGGGAAATCCAGCCCCTCAGACCCTGCATCCCTGAACACCAGGAGAGCTGCAGTTTTACTCTGGAGTTCTCTGAGAATTAACACCGTTTGTGAGGTTTATGTGTTAATTACAGCTCTCTTGTCTCTTGGTGGCAAAGATTTGGTCCTACGGTCCTAGACTGATAAGGGAAGGAAGGAACTTCTGTTATTCATGGAAAAGCTTCTGTTATTTCTTCTGCAGTCTTTTAATTCGGTGGTCTGAGTCAGACTAATGATTTCCTCCACTTTGTCACTTGTCCAGGCTCTCTGCATACTGCCATGTCAGTGGATACACCTCTGTGCCATAGAGGCTTTGTGTGTGGCCTTCAAGGCGTTCCTCCAAGTAGTGGTAAACTCAATTTCCATTTTGCAAACCTCTATTGCAGCTGGATTAGCTAAAGACATGGCCTCCCTGTGAAATCAGTTTTTAAACAAAAGGTAAACTTTGAACCTTAGATTGCAGCTAAAAGATAAGAGATGCACACTCGATCAATACTTGGCAAATATTAGTCACATGCCATGGGCAGATATCTCTCTGCTGTACCTCTACATGTTTTAGTGTGCTGGTGCAGCACAGATCTTTAGTTTTAAGGGGTTCTTTACATAACACAACCATTAAATAACTTCTAGCTACTTCAAAGTGGGGTAACATTGTGTAAAAAGTCTATTAATTCCCTTCCTCTTCAGCCCACCTAGAGTTCAGGGAACTGAGGGCCACCTGTTTGCACAAGTGACAACCCCAAGACGCCCTACCATACCAATAATTTCCTCTGCCCCAGTGCATTCCTTCTGTGAACAGCACCTTTTAAGAAAATTGTCAAGGTTAAAACAGTTCCTATTCATCAGCAAGCAAGCAGCTGGTTCACTGTCTCCAATTATGTAATGACAATATAAGTACAAATTGTGCTTCTATGTTTTATCAATGGCTGGGTACAACATACACATTTTCGACTCCGAGTTCCCTGATTGTGCCCATAGGTTAAAAAAAAAAAAAAAGGAGAGAGAAAACATAGAAGCAGTCAATTCATTTTTTTCCCTTTTATTAAGGACTTTGCTATTTGATAGTGAGGCAGAAAACATCTTTCTGTTGCTCCTTTCTGCCTTTGGTTTGTAACAATAGTGCCAAACCCATCGCAAGAATTTGCACATCAGCCAATATGCCGGGAGTACGAATCCCCGAGACAAAGGCAGATAGTGTTACGTGCCAGGGAAGCAGCCCAAGAGGAATCAGTGTTCCTCAGGAACAACACAGATGTGACAGATGTTCCTGCCCTACACGTGGACAGCAGCTTAGTGACAGGAGCTCCCAGAGTGCAGCAGTTTGTGTGTGATGCAAGGGTCCTGGTAACAACTCCAGCCTGGCAGCCTCCTAGCACAGCACAGCACTGGCAAGAACTCCAGTCCATTAAGAAAATGCAGCAGCCTTGAGATTGCTTTGTACTCTAAATTCCCAGAGCAATAGAGCTGCTGATGTCCTGTTTGGCAAGGACAGATCTCATGTCAGCTTTGAGGAGTTAAATAAAAATGTGGTCACAAATTAAACAGCTTTTTTAAGTTTGAAATTTTCAGCCAAGTTGAAATATTTTGTCAAATGATGCATTTCAGGAAAACTTCATTTGATGAAAAATTCCCAGTTTGGGGTAAAGGTGAGTCAGCCAGTTCTCACAAACCTGTGGCTGCCATTGCCTGACTTCAGGATAACTCCATCCCATGCTCCCAGCAGGTACAGTCACTAATCTTTATGCTTTTCAGCAAAATCCTTTAATTCACACATTAAGTGCTGCAGTAATACATACTGGGTGAAATCCAGGCCCTGTGGAAACTACCAGGAATTCTCCTGCTAGCAGCACTGCTTTTTTCATTTCATTTCCTGCCACTGATGATTGCTCAATGTTCCACCTATCTAGATCCCTCTGCAAGGCCTCTCATCCCTTGAGTTCACAGCACCTCCCACTTCAGCATCCTCAGCAAACTCACTCCTGCACCCAGATCCTGGATAACAGTGGATAACAGTGTTGAACAGTATGAGCCCTTGGGTAAGACCCAAGCACTCCGCTGGCAAACCACAGATCTCTTCCTGTGACACCTGGCCTGGCTTCCAGAGAGCCAAGAGCAGTGTGTCCTCTTCAGCCAAGCTGGCAACCTAACCAACCAGCCTGGCTTCTGCCTGGTAGCTCCTCAGGGCACATGGACAACTGCTCCCTGGCAGCTTAAACTTTGCTCTCTTGAAATCCAGGGTGACAACTCTACACCAAAAAGTCTAAATCCAACCATTTCATGGTCATTGTGACCAGGACCATCACTCCTGCCATGAGTCCTCTATTCACAAACCCCTGTGGTTGAGCACTTGCAATGAGAAATTATCCTCAACAAACTTCATGAATTTCCCAGACTGTTGGTCACAGCAGTATGGTACTTATGTCTAGTTAAGTTACTCACTGATCCTAAATTAAAACTGGACTTTACATTCCAGTAGCACTCAGGAATGTTCTACTAGCATTTAAGAATTGTGAAACACACGGAATCTTGCCACACAACCACTTAGTTTCAAACATGGCCCCAGAGTGTTGTTCATTGACCTGTGTAAAACAGAGCCCTGGCCCACACCCACAGAGGCTTGAGAGGGATGATTAATGTTTACCATGCTCCAGCTCATGTATGTGAAATAGCTCCAATATGACAGCCATGGGCAGATGGTACCTTAATTCACCAGGCACACTGGGAACACAGGAGCTGTACCACCAGCAGCCATGCATCACTACTCCCACACATCCGTGTCCCTGCCACCCTGGAGCAAGCACAGCCCAGCATGGCCTGGGGGCAGACCCCACAGTCACAGCCCTTCTCAGCCAGGCCCTGAGGATCCGTGTCCCTGTGTCCCAGCGGCAGTGATCCAACAGCTCCGGGACCCTACTGTGCCAGGCCCCGCACCTGCCACGGGCGGTCCGTCCCAGGGCACAGCCTGTCCCAGGGCACGGAGCAGCCCAGGTGCCAGCCCTGGCAGCACCACCCACCTCACAGCCAGAGCCAGGGCAGTCTCCCAGGATCATTCCCGGAGGCTGGCTCCAGGAATGGCCCATCCAGCCCTGCAGCCACATGGCAGCTGGAGGCTCTGGCAGGGACCAGGGCCACCCCATGCCAAAGACAGCTCCACGTTGTGGGCAGTGGGAGAAAGCTCTCATGTAAGTTGGAAAAGCATCAGCTGGTATCTGGAGGAAATAACTCACTTTCCTCTGGGGATAAAGATTAATATTTGTATATGTGGTGTTTTGTTTTTTCCAGTCATAATAAACTTCTGAGGAAGAAAACCAAGTTTTCAGGAGTATTCTAGGAACAGCAGGTGAGTTCTAAATTTCAGTTCATACAGAATTAATCCTGCAAACATTAATTAAAAGTTGAGTTTTTTTCTTGGTAAGCAGAGAGAATAATCTCTGAATCCCTGAATAAGCCTTGGAAGCAAATAATGTTGAAATGACTGCAAATTGCATAGTTTTAGAGTCTTCACTTGGACATGAAATTAAGTAATTGTTTCTTGATCTTTAAATGGGCACATTCTATCTCCTATTTAATAAAAATAGAAATTAATTCACTGAGATCACTAAAACAAAAAAATTGCATATGTAGAATTGTTCTCCAATACAACAGAACAATTCGAAGAGGCTGGAAAGTGTTTTGTTTCAGAGCTAGTAGAAAGTTTTAGCTTTTAAAATAAAAACACTCCCAAACACAGCAAGCTGATACCAATGATTCAGCACAAGGGGGGGGGGGGAGGTCCATACAGCATTAAAGAGCTCTACAGTGGCTTTGACATATAACCCCTGATAAGACTGATATAGATTGATAGAGCAGGTACCTTTGGCCCCAAAAAAATACTGAAACACCTTAGCAGTATCTCCAAATAAGAATATCAGTACATATATGTTTAAAGTGAGCATTTGCTGGAAATCAAACAGAATTTTCCCCCTTCTCCCTTATTTAGTATTTCTTTAAAAAAGATTACTTTTCACTGTTGGATCTCATTTCTCCATTTAAAAAAAAAAAAAGAAAAAATCAATTTAACCAGCAAACTAGTTCCTCTCTCAAACGCTAATACTATTAACACTGTGAAACAGTAAGAAATTAAACACAAAAAAGGAATTCTCAAAATAATTTTTCCTTAACTGCATTCTGAGGACAACACTGTAACTGGGGAAACCTTGTGAGGTTACAGCAATAGATTTCAAGCTCTGGTGAGCTGAACTGGTATGTGGTGACACAGGCAGGTCGTGCATGCAGATCCTAGTGGTTAAAGACAACCAGATGTTTCCTTGCAGAGCTAGGCACTCCCCCCCTTCCCACCCAACAAGAACTTGTGTCCTTTTAAGCCCAGCTAAGCCCTGGGCAGCCCTGTTTGCCCAGTGACATCTCCACGGTATGCGGGACAAAGGCGGACACGGAACACCAGGTTAGTGACTGTCTGTTTTCACATCGAGGGAGAGGAGGCTGGCACTATTCTCTAATGCCAGCAAACGCCTGCCCCGAAGCTTTGTGGATAGTCCTTTTTACCCAGGGGGCATTCACTGCCCAGGACACAGAGCCTGCGAGGTCACGCTGGCCCCATTAACCAGGCAAGTGCCACAATCCCCGGGGCAGCACAAGGCTCCGTGTGGGTCCTGCCCTGGCACTGCTCTGCCTCAGCTCCCTGAGCCCCCCGAAAGTGCCTGGAAACACAGAGTGGCCTGCAAGGGCTCCCAGCCCTCCCTCAGCTTCACAGCACACCTCGAGTGGGTGCCCGGTGACAGGTGGCACTCCGCAGCCACCCTTCAAGCATGCAGTGACAGAGCTCCAGCCAAGGACTCCCAAAACAGAGAAAAGGAAATCTCTTGTCCCAGTTACTGGGACTCATGTTCACACTGGTCCTGTTTCTCATACACTGAAACTGCAGGTGCTGGTACACACATCACATGGGGGGTTCTAAAGTGCGGGCACATGAATACCTTAAACTAGTCCTTTACACAGTATTTGGGATTACACATCAGCGAAATACTTTTGGGAGCTCTGTGAGCACAGCACAAACCCACTGATTTCCAAGAACTGATCTTGAAAAAGCCCTGGAACACAAAACAGGGAGAAGTGCTCAGGATCCAGATGCTATCACCCTTCATCATCCAGAGGCTGAAACACAAAGCTACTTCTGATTCACTAACCACATCCTTTGTTTTTTCTGTTTCTAAGCTATCCTCAGAGAGCATGAAGATGATGGCAGGCAGGCAAAAAGTTTTCTGGCGATTACTTTCTGATCCAGCACATTTCCCACAGATAATCATTCTATAAAGTTCACCAAATCTAATACATGCCAAGGCACACCACCACCTATTTTAATTGCAAGTACAGGAACCTCAGGGTCATCCCATTCCAACCACAAACAAAAATCCACTTACTTTTCAGTTTTAAGATTCTCTAGGTGAGTCAATCTAGAAGAGCAATCTTATGAGCTCCAGAGCTGTTGTTATCCAGTAAATTTAATATCCAGTGCAATGGGCAAACTTCTGTAACATGACAAAAGCAACTCTGAAGCCCTCACCACACTGGCAATCACTTCAGACTAAAAAAACGTTACAAGGTCGCTGAACCACCTTCACACCTGACCTTAATCAGGACTAATTAACTTCCAGCGTGCCTGAACACCTGTGTAACTCCCACGCCTGTTTCTACAGCCTATACAGTAGATTCATAATTTTCCTTTCCATTCTTTTGATACATAGTGTTGAAATTCCCAGTGCTAGGTCATGCTCACTTTATTTTGAGCTCAAGATCCGTATTTCACCCCCCTGCTGTTTCTGCATGCAGGTTCCCTGCAACACAGCAGCCCTGAAGCACCTAAGGGGCTCACAGGAAGTACGGAGAAGGACTTGAGACAAGGGCCTGGACACAGGGAATGGCTTCCCACTTCCAGAGGGCAGGGTTAGATGGGATATTGGGAAGAAATTCTGTGCTATGAGGGTGGGGAGGCCCTGGCACAGCTGCCCAGAGAAGCTGTGTCTGCCCCATCCCTGGCAGTGTCCCATGCCAGGTTGGACAGAGCTTGGAGCAACCTGGCACAGTGGAAGGCATCCCTGCACATGAGGGTGGAATGAGATGATGTTTAAGGTCCCTTCCCACTCAAACCATTCTGGGATTCCCTAGTTTTGACATGGAAACTTCCCACTTATCCCTGGCCAGTTAACAAATGCTAGGGCTGTCACTGACAACCCGCCTTTGCCCAGTGGAAGCAAATCCTTTCTGGGACATTCTCCAGTTACCAGTGCTACAAATACTTTGCTCGTGGAAAGAGAGCACTTCAGCTCTTTCTCAAATGCTGCTGCCTCACTTTCCTGCCCACTCCAGTCTTTTTCACGCAAAACTGTCTTTGGACACCTAACAATGTCTTATGCTCAGCACTTGCACCAACCGAAGTAATTACAGACCAACTGCACCTGAGCAGCCACAGCCTGCCCCTCAAACCTGTTGGTTTGGATTACCTACAGGGACAGACTGGGAAAAAACAGCAGCTTCTTTTTCTCTGAGGGCTTGAGATCAGGATTTTGTGAAAAAGGCTTCAGTTCAGCAGAGCCATGGCAAACAGGACTGGAATAGCCATGAAAATGCAATTCCATGCTACACAGGGAGGTAAATGAGTTGGTAAAACAGGTTAGACTAAATATGGAATCTGTGTGAAGTTTCCACTGAGCAAGGAAAGTGCCTGCAATGTCACACAAAACACTCGATGACTCATTCTTTGTTACTTTATCACCACTGTCTCCAGAACACTGCCTTCACAGCTGCACTGTTCTTCTGTGTAACTGGGGGATTAGGAGCAGATGAATATAGTAAATCAAAGCCAAGACCAGCCCGTGCCAAGATGGGTTTGACTGGCCTTATCTTGGTTACTTCTGAGCCCTGACTTTAAGCCCTTGTGGTAGCCAGGCTAGCTGTAGGGAGTTCTTCCAGTCACCACTGGGCCAGGACAGGGTAGAACATCAGCATGGAGTTATATAACCACTGTAAAAACCTTTTTCTTTGCAATTTTTCAAGGGCCCAAAGTGATGTTTTGCTTTTCTCAAAAGAGCAAAACTAGCACCTGTGTGAGATGCTGACAGGCATCTTCTGACACATGGAAGCCACACTGGGACTGCTCCTGGCTGTACTGCAGCACTGCAATGAAAACATCTAAGAGTTAATTACAGCTGGCTGCAGCAAGCCAAGGGCAACAAGTGCCCCAAACTCTCCCCCAGGCCTTGGTGCTGGGGCTGGGCTCATGGAGGGATAGGGGCAGGGCACAGGGCCCCTCAGCAGAGCCACCCTCAGCCCTGGGCACAGACTGTACTAGGACTGACAGAGTTCAGGTTACCTAGCAAGTTCTGAGAAGTAGATTTAAGCAGGATTTTTACTTGCAGAGACAAAAAAATAATAAAATTGTTTATCCTCATGTGCAGGTCAGGGGACACTAACAGAGCTGGAAGTGCTCCTTCACACCCACCCTAGGGCATCCCTCGTGCCCTGGTGTGCCCAGCACACCTGTCTGCAGAGCCAGCAGGTCTCATGGGGGAAGGGGAGTTGCCCTGAGGGACTGGTAAATAAGTTTTTTTTGTGTCAGCCTTCTGCTTACAGCAAAATTGCTTAAATTCTGCTCACAGCTATTTTGCTGGGGAAACAGCAATGTCACGGAGGGTACATTGTCAGCCAGACCTTACTCTCTGAACCTGAAGACAATTCCCAATCCAGATTCTCTCTGTCACAGGGTGAATGGTTATAGGAAATACCAGGATGATCCAACTGATGTAATGAGTTTGATGATTGGGAAACTCAAATCAATTTCATTTACTGATCCCCAGCAGAAATAAGAAGAGACCATGGCTTCCAGGTTAAAGACCTTTGCTCAACTTTCTGCTGCTCTGAGTTAATCTTTCTCTACCCAGCCATCGGAGTGACCAGCACAGGTAATCTTTAACTAGTGGCCATTGACTGACAAGGATCACAGCATTTCTCCTCTGGGATCTGAGCTGTCCCAGCACCCCCAGAGCCCTTACATCTGATTTTACCTCCATGAGATTGTGCTAAATGTGCCCTTTGAATGCTGCGGTACTCTGGGATAAGCCAATAAACACTCTGACCCCAAGGATTCCTGTAGCAATGTCTTCTCAAAAATTATATGGCCATATCCAAAAGTGATGAGTCAGCACAGTCACTGACATTAACAAAGCAAAGGGATAAATTCAGTTCCACTGTTGCATATGTGCCATTTTTCTCCATAAAAGATTCTAGCTTAAATCTTTGACCCAGATTTGTCTGGAAGTTTAAGCCAAGGGAGCTATGCCCATGGCTGGGGGGATCATGAGAGGATTTTTCCACGGGTGAAACGGCCAGTCCCAAATCAGTTGAAGGGTATTGATTATGTGCTGGAGTAAAGCCACAAAGGTACAGCTAAGTTTTTTGCCCCTGTGGTTATTCCTTCAGTTTTGAAGCTGTTCTTCAGCTGTTTCCACACAGAAAAGACACCATCCCTGTGATTTCCATTTCCCTCAACATATCCTCCACATTGTATATTAGAAAAGTGAGAGGAAAGAACTTTTGTAGGGATCAAATAGTATCCTTTGTCTAGCAACACCTTACTCACAGCAGGTGCTCTGCATATAAAATAGAAGCACAGAATAATTTAGGCTGGAAGGGACTTTTGGAGATCACAGGGCTCAGACCTCTGCTCTGAGCAGTGCCAGCCTCACAGTTAAACTGAACTTCAGAGTCAGATATTTTACTTGGGTTCATAGCCATATATTTCCAAGGGAAGAATGTGGCCCTAAGGTGTATGTGCAACATATGTTGCATTATCTGTCCCTGCATCACCTTTAGTAACATTTAAACAAACCAGTTTCTTTTCTTCTTCCAGGAATTTCCCAATACTTTGGCATTTCATTTCAGAGAACTGGACTCCAACCAGTCTGCAGCAGTACTGGATGTTGCAATGCAGTTACAGACTTTCCCCAGGCACCCTGTGGAGTGATCAGTGCTTCACCTACAGTTGCAGAGGCCCATTTTTCCCCCAGAAACACAACCCACAAATACCAAGTAAGTGGTGCTTCTGCTGTGATTAAAAGTAGCACATTTTAGTTTTCCTCTGCTAGTTTTGGACAACATGTGGCATTTCGGTTTTGGGTTGGTTGCTTTCTTTTTAATATGAGGTCTTTTGTTCTCTTTTGCTGATTAAGGATATTGTCAGATACCTTCTGTAGACTTCAAATGCACATCTGTACTTCCAGAGTAGCATAAGGAGTTTGCACACAGGATGCTAATATAATTGTACAGGTAATTTTCAGATACCTACTTTCCCCAAAACTTGTTCTACTACTCAGGCAGACTCAGATCTAGTCGTAGTATTTTTGTCATTTTTACACTGCATGCATGCACCAGTCCCAAACAAGGAATTACTCTTTACGTAACAGAACTAGGATTAGAAATCAGCATTTTAGGAAACAGTAGATTACTCTTGCCATGACAGATTTGCAGTCCAAGACAACATTAAGCCAAAAAGATGTGTCCTCAATTGGTAACAAAGAGGGTGTAGGGAGGAGACGGCAAGACACAGAATGTTTTCCAGATTTGATTTCTTGGTGGTTTTCTGCTGCTGGATGGCCATATCCAGCCACAATCAGTAAAGTGAGCTGGTTCCTCACTTTTGTGAAGCATTTATATTGAAAACTTTGCATCCTAAACCCCCAAACTATTACTTAGACTGTTCCAAAATGTTCTAATGGAATAGAAGTATGGTAATGGAAGTAAGTGATTAAACACCTGTTAGTTAACTAGTAAATGTTCTCATACCCAAAATATGATTTTATTTTATGTTCAGAGAAAACCTGAAGTTCAAATCCTGCTTTAGCCTTCACAAAACAATGCGAAATTCATCAGGCCTAAATGTGGAGGTTTATACAATGGTCTTGTTGTTGGATGAGGTCCTGCGAGATGTGCACCATTCCTGGGTTTGTCAATAGGCTCAACCTAAGCCAGGCTTTTCCCCCTACCTCCTAGGTGCACTGAAAAGTAAAAGCTGGAAATTCCAAAGCAAAACAGACAGTACATCAAAATTTAAGAAAGGAAAAAGATTGGCAAGCCCCAGCAGGGAAAATGAGATGAGCACTGTGACCTGAGGAACTGATGAAATCAGTCTCACTGTCAGAAGTAAGCAATTAATATGCAGCCAGAGTAAACACTCTTCATCTCAGGGTTCAGCAAAACAAAGAGCTGAAACCCCCTTATCTTTTGCATTTTTCCCTCCCCACATGTGCTCTCTGAAGAAACAGAGAAAACTGAGGTCTCAGAGCTTTTTTTCCCCCCCATTCTTTAGTCTGACTAAAGGTGACTCTGGCTCATTGCAGTGAGGGTCATCTCCCTCCCCCAGATCAATATTTTAATATGACTTATCAGAACAAGAATGAATTGTTTACTTTAAAACCGCGGGATCCCATAAAGGGAGAGGGAAAGGTGTCCACTAGAAGCAGAGGCTTGTAGCAGCTGCCTATTGCTGGGAACTCAGAAAAGAAACCAGGACTCCAAAGATTCAAGTACAGACAGTCAGCAAAATGTCCTGCGAGAGAATCCCAGTTCTGTCAAGCCCTAACAACACACCAGAGGATCCTTTGGCTGTTGTCTCCGATGGTAAGTGCCTTCCTGTGCAAAATTCATGTGAGGAAAAGGAAATGCTAAAATACATTAAGAAAAATGAAATAGTGCAGGTGGATTTCCAACACTAAGCACTTCAGCATACCAAAATATCCACACATGCCCAGGGCTCAACTGTGTAATTTAATGGATTTAATGTCTTGGACCTAGGGATCTCTACCTGCACTTGCAAAGAGATTAGTCTTTTGTTAGGGCAGTGCAAACCACCCTGATTGTTTATTGTTTTAAAAAATGAGGTGGTGGAGAAGCTGACAGATTTTCCAGGGGACTGGGAATGCTTCCAGGTCTGGCTATATGGGAAAGACGGGTTGTGCGACCCATCTCAAAAAACCCTCTTGTTCTTCACAATGCTCTTCTGCATTGGAACATCCCAATAATGCTCTTTACACAGATGTCCAGCAGAAGAGAAGCAAAAAGGGGATTTTTCTCTGATGATTATGCTTTGTTTTCTCCCTGTAACTTTCCCATCATTTTGTGTTTGGTCTTTTCTTCCCCTTGCAGTACTAAAAACCAGTGGCTATTTCTCTTTATTTCATTGTATTTTGTCTCGGAAATATTCCCGATGATTTGCTGGAAGCTTCCATGTAGCTGAGGGATGACAAATTGCCTGTTTGCAGTGGCATCCGCTGCCTTGCTTTCTCCTTACATGTTCTGCAGTGGAGTTCTGCCAGGATTTCTGGGCTTACCTCCTCTGCACAGGATTGCCAGGCTTTTCCTCAGGGAGCTTCATTAGTAGGATCTTGTCTGATCCTTCCCCTCTGCTGCAGAGAGTAAGTTGAGTAAAATGTGTATGAGGAAAGGTAAGGGAAGAGAATGACACCAAGGTGAATTAGAAAGCCAGGCACAGCACCTCTGACCCTTTGGCATTTATTTCTCACTGCAGCATAGGCACATTTACCAAAACCAGCCCCATGGAACTCAGGGCTACAGCTGCATCCTTACTGACAAAATGTTCTGGCATGACTGGCTCTTTGCCATCATGAATTCCATGCCACGTGATGCTCAGGTGTGCTGTAGCTCCTCTGCTTCTTTCAGAGATGTCTCCTCCAAAGCTGAGACTGCACAGGAGCCTGACCTGTGGATCTGCACATCTGCCTTTGTGTGTTCAAATGCTCAGCTCTGTCCCACTGCAGCACTACAGACTCAAAACACAGACAGAATCAGTGGGACATGAACATCCCTTGGATGTCAGCCATGCCCAAGTATTTCTAGGCTTGCTTTCGTGGCATGGATGGGAATGCCAGATTATTACTGCTGTAATAATCACATTGGAGAAATTAAACAGCCTGATCTGGTAACCAGACACTGAGGGTCCATTTCTCTGCTGTTCTGTCTACCAGCAAAGGACACTCAGAACCCAGCTTCTACTGCCAGCTTGTAGCACTGAGTTATCACAAACCCTTCCCTGAGGTTTGATTAGATGTAAATCAAGAATTAAACTGATCCAGAGACCCATTAAGTCTGCCCTGACCTATCAACACTGGTTGAACTTTATTACAATTGGGAAGAAGATCCAGACAAGTTAGATCACAGGGTGAGGAGACACCTGTTACACTGTGAAGAGCAGGCTGGCGGTTCAGGTGTGTCAGTACAGGTGGGCAGCAGCTCATCTGGGTGCCCTGGTATCACCTCTGTGCGGGCACTTTGACATTTGATGCTGTACAATTGAATGGGTTCATTTGTGAGCACTGTGCTCCCTACACAAAAAGGGACTGAGGAGAAGGCTGAACCCAAGGAGGAGTTGTCTGAGGATGAGCCTTTTGAGGCCTTGAACTTCCTTAACACTCTGTTGCTAAAGCAGAAGCAGATCTTGAAGAATATTGGAGAGTCTGTGTTTACTACACATGGGGAGCAAACTCTCCCCAGTATGTAAAATGGGAATGCATTTCTGAGCTTAAAAATAAATGAGAGTTGAAAAGCACTACAGCACGACATCCCATTCTCACCTCTTGGCACAAAAAGACTGCATCCCCTCCCAAGGGGCTTCTAACCAGTCCCCAGAGGATTCTCTTTTGAGCCAGAAAGTCCAATTTTCAGTGCTTACAAAAAATAAAGGTTATTGCTGTTCATCCCAGCCCTGGTTTCTAACCCCTTCCCTTCCATGTGCTCCTCCTTCTCTATTTTCTCTGCCTCTGCAGCATTCAGACGTGATGATGGAATATAACTGAATTTCCACGGGTTACAAATCCCTGTGCAGCATGTTTGTGTGCTCTTAATCCACTTCTTAGTCCACATAATCTTTTATGGGATATTTTCAACTCACTGAGACTGTGCAGAAACATTATTTGGCTAGCAGGCTAAACACACAGAAAAACTCTGAAACACCCAGCCTGTGCAGAGATGAGCACCACGGCTATGGATCCTAGGATTTAATTCCCTGGTGCACAGGTGCTGATGCATCCCAGAAGAACATGCATGGAATAGTACAGGGGCAGTGGGACCAGGAGTACAGTCCAGCTTGGCTGTCTTGTATGTGGGCTACTCAAAAATGCTGCTAAAAAGAAGTGTATGAAAATCAAATATAACTCCCAGCATGGTGATTCCTCAGGTCTGACATAGCTATGAAAGTCGGATGCTGATTCTGGTCTGTCTCCACCAGTTAGAGGAAGACACAGGCCCTCATGGGAATGACTCATCCCTCTCCCCAGGAATTTGTCTCTGGAACAGTACAGATTACTTTCTCAGGTGCTGTCCATCTCTCTTGTCTGTAAGGGCACTGAAAGCCACTTCAGCTTTTACATCCCACAGCCAGCTGAGACTCAATATTCACCTCAAGACAATTCAGGATCCTATGTCTCACTTCCTTGTGAGAGCCCCGATGTGCCACGTATTATAATTATGCACAAACCTGGTTGTGTGTCTATTTTGCAGGTCTTTGAAACCCCCTCTTCTGAAGTCTGCAGTGTGCCTCCATATCACTCCTTCCATGGGTTAAGGATCTGCTCCCAGAGCTGTGGAGTGTGACAATGGTGTTTGTGTCCAGTCCATCAAACGCCATTATCACACTAAATAGTTCCTGGCAGACAAGGCATCAGGTCAGGAAGGTTTGAGACCTCTGGAAGCATATCTTCCCACTGTGCTGAGGAATAAACAACTGTGGTACATGCACAGCAGGATGACTCTGCTCCTCCTTCTAGAGGCAAAAGCACCAGAATATGTGAGAAATCCATACTCTGACACAGGCACTTTGAGATTCCCATTGTAAAGCACACCAGACATCTTAAGGAATCATTGGGAATGTGGATTTCCTTGGCATTAATAGGGCTGTGTTTACCTCTGAGACATCAGCTTGTGATTTTCATTCAAAATGAACTGACCAGGACAGTAAAACTGAAAGCAATTAACCATTAGAGTGGAACTCCATCTCTGACTTTGGGACCAAACTACAACATACATTTGGAATATTAACTGGCTGAGACACTCATGACAATTTTCAAACTGAACACTTCCCAAAATTCTGATAAAAATCTATTGCCTCTAACTTGAAACACCATTTATTCAATACTTCTAGCTTTGCTCCCATCCCATCCCACTCAAGCCCCTTGCCTTATGCTCTAAACCTCCTGTTTTGGGAACAGTCACAATGTCCTCACAGAAATTCTTCTATTGTAAAGAACAGACATCATCTGTAGGAACCCCCAAAGGCTTAATGAAAGCCAGGTACCAGCACTAAACTAAGGAGCCTAAAACACACTGCATAGTCCAAGATTTAGGCTCAAAGGATGTTATGCTCTGATTTGCAATGGAAGCAGTAACTTTAATATTCACCAGTGTGTTCCAAACTTCACCCTTCCTGACTTCTAGGTCTAAGTAACCCAGCATGCATATGCATATGCAATACTGTGCAAAACTTGTACTTGGCATCTTAAATATACTGATGTTTCCATGGCCATGGATGTAGACACAGAGAAGATGTTCTTCTCCAACATCAATCTACAGAATCCTGTAAGAAAATCCAGGAGATGACGTAGTTTGTTTTCAAACCTTGTCCCAGTGTTAAATCTCAGACTCTCCCAAGAGCACAGGATCAGCTCCTTCCCTCATTGCTGGCATCAGCATCAGGATGATTCCAGAACAATGTCAAAAGTCAAAAGACTAAAGTTATCCCCTCAGGTCACTGGTGCATGTCACTGCTCCATGTCCTCAAGAGTAGTTTCACAAGGTGAGATAGTGAGACTCAGTGCTCTGAAGAAATGAAGTCTCTAGGTTCTCTTGCCTTCTTGGGTACCATTTTCTTTACCGCTGATGAGTTTGGCAGATTTTTGCTTTTAGTGGATGCTGCTTTCCTCTGTTTTTGATGAGTGGTTCGGAGAGATTTCAGCCCCAGCATCTCACAGTACTCATTGCACTGGTGGAGGGCTCTGAACTGCTCAATGAAGGAAAAGGAGCAGTTGCCTTTAAACCCCTTGTATCTGTAGTAACAAAGGAAAAAAAACCCAAATGGGAATTCAAGATTCATTTTCAGCACAGAGAGGCAGAGTATGATGTCTGACTCATAAGCAACTTGAAAACATTCAGCAAGTCACTTCTATCCATGCTGGCTAGAGAAGCATTGACTGCTAGAGAAACTCAGACTGGGTCATTGGGAGATGAGGGGAACCAGGCAAGAAGTGGTGACAGAAGAGGGAAAAGCATTAGTGGCAAAGGTCTGTGGGCTGGGTCCTGGCAATGTCTTTCATGGCCTTAAGTTGGGAATAAAAGTGTCTGCTGGCTACCTTTCTCAGTAACACACAAATGAAATCCATGCTACATCATTCTCTATGAACAGTTCTGTTGTTGACCATGAAGAGAAAAGGTTGTTGAACAAGGTGTTTCAGAACTAGAAGGTGTTTCCATCTAAATGTGTACATCAGTTCCATGCTATGCTGCTCCCCTCCCCTGGCTGCCGACAAGATCTCAAGGAGCCAAGCACCTCATGGAAGGATGGAAAGAATGTTCCTGAGGAAGGCAATCTTATCCAGCCTCCACAGTTCCCAAGCTGCCACTGTGCCTTCCACCCTGAGAGGTACAGGGCATGTGTATTCCTCTTCTCACCGTGTCTCTGGGTGCTGACAGTCCACCCAGGGCCTGCTTTTTAAGCAGCATCAGCTTATTTTAAAAAGTGCACAAACTCTTCAAAAGAGTAATTTTGTTTAAATTCTTAGGATGGAGAAAGGAGAAGAAAGGCCAGCATGCTCCTCTCCTTTTTTAACCTTAATCACTGCCTGTTCTACTCTGTTCTCTTGGTTTGCTGGACATCCAGTGTCCTCAGAGCTGAACTGTGATTTCTGACTACACAAAACTAACCAAACAAGATTTGGTACTGAAATCTACAGAGGATGCTCATTCCCAACATCCAGAGAATTCCCTTCCTCAGACAGACTACACAGTGCTAAAGAGAATACTGCTCTGAGAAGATCAGGCACCTGCTGACAGACAGGCCCTGCTCTGGAGACCCCACTCAGCTGGCTCTAGACAGCAGGTTAACCTTGAAGGGATTTTCCTCTCCTCTCCAAGTAATCTGTGTGTTTGTTTAACCAAAGCAGGTTGAAGAGGTGTGTCATTTTTGCCCCAAGCTATATCCTGGAGTCCAGCAGGATCATCATCAAGTTCTCTTGCTCCTTTGGAGAGATCAGAGACTTCAGACTTTACTGAGCTGCTCTCAGGAGCTCACAGATATGTGTTATGTTGACGGATGCATCAGACACACCCAAAGAACAGGAGGAGTTCCACAGGCAAACACACCTGCCCTCAGCAAGGGAATCTCTTCTATCCAGCACCAAACCAAACCAAATCTTCCTTAAATCTGAAGGGAAAATGTTGGATTTGGCCTCAGGTTTAAACTCCCTGATGCCTCTTGTTACCACCTGAAGTAAAGCTACACTTGTCAGTGCCCTGGAACCAGGCAGAGTTTTAGATCCAGACTTGACAACCAGCACTCCTGTTAATGTCCATAACCATGGGTTACCATGCTCCTGATTCCCTCCTTTGTGTGCACCATTCCTGGATAAATCCCTGGGCCCTCATGCACGGTTCTACTCTGCTCAGTGAGTGTGCAGAGTCACACACTGTGCTGTGGCATTTTTGCTTTCATTTGCCAGAGAAGCTACAGAGTAGCTGATTTTAAGGCTCAGGCGCAGATTAAACATGCTTCCCAGGCATTCCCATTCCTAGGTCCACCTCGCCCTCTCCTGACAGAACTGCACTGCAGCTCCTGTAGCACATTGACCATACCACTGCTTTGGCTGCTTTCCAGTTCCCTGGCAAAACACACAGACCAAGGACAAAAGATCAAAACTCTGTTTTGGAGTACAAAAGAGAGACGTTCTGTGTCCTCTCTGCCAGCACAGATCAAGCCACCCCAGTCCCACTCTGCATTTCTGGCTCAGTAGGACCATGTGTTCTCCCTTCATGGGACCAGGCTAGCTCTCAGCAGCTCAGCTGAACACAGCCCAAAGCAGCAAGACCCAGCAACACACACAAGCCCTGGGCACTTAGTTGACTTTCCCCACCCATGTTCATAGAACTAAAAATCCAACTGCAGACATTAATACAGAGATCTTCTTTCCAGATAAGAAGCATGAAAACAAAATACAGGACTAGGAAAAATCTGTCATCTTGCAGGAATTCAATTAGCTAAATAACAAATAAAATTAAATTCAACATTTTCAGGAGGTTGTTCATTTAGGGAAATTATTTTCCTTTCTATATGCCTGAGGTGATCCTTACTACAGCTTGCATTGTGTGCTCACTTCCTCCTCCCCAGCACAATGTGTGTTTTTTATAGGAATCATCTCCCACCGTGAGCTGGACAACATTCACTAAAGCATTTTGATAAATCTGATTCCTGAGAACAGTATTGCCTAAATAAAACATTTATTACTTTTTTGGCTTGTAACAGGACAATGTACATTCATTTCAGCTGCTTTTACTTTGTAGCCACAGCTGCAAAAGTAAATCAGTCTAACTGAATGGATGCCAGCCCGCAGATGTTCAGGATCCTCCCAGAATATTCTAAAGTCACATTTTTAATAATTTAAAATAATTTATTGTGAAGTTTCTTCTTGTATCCAAGGTATACAGACAAGGTTTAATTTAGAATAAAGGCTGAACACATGACTAGACCTTCCTTCTCCTGCCAGTTTCTCAAAGGAGAATATGAAGTTAAAGCACTTACCCCCATCCCCTTTCCCTGTCCAGCAGCCACTGCTTACTCCTATCCACAGCTCTGCTGGATTGTGGTATAACTAGAAGCCTTAATTAACTTAAGAGGAGTGGACTAATGTTAGAATATTACAGGCCTACATATTTACATACATCCTTAAGTGTCCCCAAAAGAGCTGAAGCCTTTGCAACACCATTAGAAAACAGATCCTAGAAATGCCCTGAAAAATCTTTTGTTAAGGCTCAGAACTGCTGTTTTTGAGAGAGAAAGGGAGAGGTACCATCAAACCCCTTCACAATTGTCCTTGTTTATCAGTGAAGTTGCATCCCACACAGCATCCCACTGAGAAGAGTCTTTCTAAAAGCTTGTGTCACAAATACATATCCCAAAGTTCTGGCACTTTTGCTGGCTACAGGAGGAATTCCAGCTTGCCTTTTACCCTGGACTGCAGCCAGTGCTGGCCCCATGTGTTCAGCCCTACCTTCCTCCAGCTGATAGACCACCAGGAGCCTCACCTGCTGTCACCACAACCCTTTATATCACTTGTGAAATGCCCTTTGGACAAGCCCGTTTCAAGGGAGGCATGAAGGAAAAACAAAGCTCAATCTACAGGGTAGCCCCATTCTTTCAGAACAAAACAAATGTGTTTCATTTACAGGCAGGCTTCCAGAAATATGAACATGAAAAAGTTAAAAATACTTAGATAAAGGACTGCTTTCTTGTAAAGTTAAAGCAAGAATGAATTTCCAGTGCACCTCTGCCATCCACATTTAACTGTGAAGAGACAGATGAGTAAAGTACAACATGCTGCTGAGAATGCCATTCACTCACCCTTTGGCCAGGGTTGCTATGCCAACATCCGTTAACTTCATCCCTACACCTGCAAGGCAGCAAGGAAACAGAGCTTAGCTTACACTGGAATTTCTAGGACAATCTTCACATATGGAGGCATTAAATGTTATTTACTGAGTCATCTTTTTCATTTTAATTATTTGTCACATATTTTTTAAAGCATTTTAAAGCACCCCAGCTAAGAGGATGTTCCCTGCATCACCAGCAGTTTCTAGAAGTCAGGCTCATGCCACTATTTTACAGCTGTCAGGGTGATCAACAGCACAGCTTGTTTCCTGTGCTAGGATTTTGTTCTTTCTCCTCCCTTAAAATTACTTCAGGGATCTTGTTTAGATGCCTTGTTGCTATTTTTCCTGCTTTCACTTGTAAAAGAATATTGGATGTTTCCTAAGATTCCAGCTTTTTCTGTTTTTCTTCAAGAAGGGCCTGTCTTCCCCTGCCCCAAATACACTGCAGGACTGAAGAAGAGTCACACTCATGGGAGCTGAGGTAGCACTTAGCAAATGCGAGGGTTTTTCTTCACTAGTCTTCTTTTTGAAAGAATGTATTTCTTCAAAACTAGCCAGGACCCAAATGTGGAGCATTCTACTGCTGAGTATTTAAATACAAGAAAAAGGGGAGGACTAGGGTGTCATTAACACCTGAAGTCCTTCACTCAGCAGCCATTTCATTAATCCCTGGGTGTTGAAACAAAAAGCTGGATTTGGCTCATACTGAGTGTCCTGATTCACTAAGTGAAATAACAACTCTTCCATTAAAAGTGTAAGATTTGGTTTTCTTTTCCAAACTGTCCTCTTGCAAGAATATAAGCCAGATAAAAATTGCCTCTACTCAGACAACTCACCTTGCAAGTCAGTGACAAGCAAGTTCCCATTGGTCTTCTCATACACCCAGTGCTGAAAGGTGCAACACTTCTGGCCAGCCTCTGAGTCTCTTCTCAGGAAATTCACTTCCTTGCCATCCTTGACAGAGTATTTCACAAACTCCCCAACCAGCTCCTCCTCCACTGTGGCATAGGGGATGTTATTAGCAGGGCGATGAATAAGAAAAATCGGAATGATTCTGAAATCAAGGGATAGGAACTAATAAAATCCTGAGAATTCTTTTGTAAAGGGGGTAAGAAACAGACAAAATTGGCCAGTGATCTTGGAGAGTGAATGAACAGCAACCAACTCTAAACCAAGCTGGATGAGCTGTAACACTGGTCCCAGGTTTCCTCTTTCCTTTCTAGTCCTAGCAGTGGGCTGCCACTGTACAGGACAGTGTATATATATGCATATATGTATATAAAATATGTATTTATACTCACTCTGGCACTTCTCCAAAGCCTTCCAAGGGTTCAGCTTCAGCTGCATATAACTTTGCATACTCTCTTGCAGTATTTTGGACATAGCATTCCTGTGTTACAACAGACATGCCTATGGGAATATTGCTCAAGACATTCAAGAGATCATCTGTTTGAAGATGAGGACAGCTCTTGCCCACCACTCTGGCTCACAAAGGCCAGGGGCAGCTCACCTGCAGTGCCAGACTGTAGTTCTTCTGCAGCAGCTCGTCCCGGCTCTTGGTGCCGTAGGTGAGGGCGCTGTGCACCTTGAGCACGCAGGGGTGTCCGGCGGCGAAGGCGGGCGCCAGGCCCTGCAGCACGCGGCTGCGGAATGCTCTGCGGTGCATGCCCTCTCCAAAGTGCAGCCCCTCTGTCATTATTGCTCCATGCAGTGTCCCACCAAAGTAGCTGGAGCTGAGGGGATCTTCTCTGAACATCAGCTGCATGAATTCGATTTCTTCCACACCTAAAACATAACAGGAATCCCTGCAGGCACAGGAGGGCACAAGCATGGGAGAGCAGATGCATCTCTCCAGAAAGGAGGAAAAATGCTCAGTGGAAGCACAACTTGTGTTACTGAGGGCTGGGACCCCAAGCAGCTCCTGAGAGGCAGCTGCTTGCCTATACGATCTAAAGCCAGCATGGAGAAAGGTGGTGGCTCAGGATCATGTGGAGACAAGACAGAGTGTACCAAACAAGTCTGTTACAGATTAAATTGAGGAAGATTCTGGATTTCACCCCTTCAAATTGGAATCCAAATGCAAAAAAAACTCATAAGGGGAAAAAATGTTTAGTACTGAGAGAAACTAAAAAATTCTAACTGCACTTCAAGAGTCTCTAATCATAACATTTCAAAGACCATCATCAGTAAAGAAGATAAACAGGAGAACAGAACTACACAACAAGGAAGTCCTTCCAGCTGCCACTTGCAGTTACCTCTGGTTTAGCCTCTGTACACTATTGCCTCTCTTCAAAGCACAGAGGAAACATTAGACAGATAAGGCCAGAATTAGAACACTCCTTAATTCCACCTAAAATTCTCTGATTAAAAGTTATACAGTGCTGCTACATGAAAATTCCTGTCTTTATTTGCACCAGGAAATAAATGTTTAATTTTAATTCTTCAAGGAAAAGAAAGAAAAGTCACCATGCCATCTGAAGGCCTGGATCTCTGCAGGCTGTTCAGGAATGACAACCCCACTGGCAAGGCACTATCTTTAGCTGCAGCATAGGACACATGCCAGATGTCACTGAACACCAGTTTACACACAGGGAAAGCATTCCAAAGCTTCATGCCTGCCTTTCTCCTGGAGTACAGTTACACAGCAGGTGACCTGCAGGAGCCATGTGTTTGTGCCACAGAGCTGCCAGTGCCCTGCATGTGTCTGTGTCTCTGTATGATGCCATGCAATGCTACTTCACTTCATATTTACCTTCATAACTCTGAAAATTTGAGAGACGTTCCAACACTAGGAGGAAACAAAAAAAATTAATTTTGTAGTAAAAAACTCTGAATGGAAACTGTCATTGTCATTACTATGAATCAAAACTGTAAACTAAGGCTTACCTGCAGCAGTCAGATGAAACTCAGCTGTCACCTTTCCAAACACATTATTCAAGCAGCAGTAATACATTCCCTGGTCTTGGTAACTGGCTTCAGCTATTGCCAGCGAGATGGGAGAGTCATCCTGGGCACTGGAACAGAGCATTTTGTGCTATCACATATTTCATTTGATATCACTAGAAAAACTGATAAATTTGATTTCTCTGCACTGTTTGTTTCAACACAGCACAATTATTTAGCAGATAATAATGATATGTATAATACTACAATGGATATTGCAATACAACAATCAAAATCAGAAGAGCTAAAACAAGAAGAATCAGAATGCAAAGTTTAACAAATTCATACAACTTTTTCTCTCCACTTAAAAGAACATCTAAAAAGAATACTTCCTACAAAATTTTTCATCTTCTTAGAACTGTGCATTCTGATGGAAATATATTTTCTTTTTATTTTCCTTTGGGTAATGTTAACTTTGTATTTTTGAAACATTCTAAACATTTTTTTAGATCAGAATGTCATTACTGCTACAAGGAAGATAACTCATTCATTAAAATGGAAAAGCTTATCTTTCCACTCTTCTCTAGGTTAAATGAGGTTCAAACTTATTTTGGTATTTTTTTGAAATCTGGATGACACTGGGTGTGAACAGGCTGAGAGGTGATGGAACGCAAACTGTGACCAATATCAATGCATTGTGAGATCTGCCTCCTATCATCTGAAACTCCCAGTCCTTCAGAAACATTCCCTTACCTTCTCTGCAGCTGAGCCAGTATCTTGGAATCTTTAGTCCACGTAATGGTGGAGTCACTATGAATGTCACCAAACTGACAGCACAGCTTAATACTTCCAGAGCAGTCAGGGAATAACTCTGCCTGTATCTTCTTCAGCAGCCTGGGAGCTTGCAACAGAAGAAGAACAGTTTAGGATTTGAAGGCAATTATATTGTTCTGGCATTTTAACATTTCTTGTAAAGAACATGAATACTGAAATCTCTGGTAAGTAATTATGACTATTTGTGTCTCAATACAAATAGCTAGTAAAATTTTTTAGCTGACCACAGCTTGGGAGAAAGTCCCAGAAGTTCCTGCCAGCCTGGATTTCTGCTAGGACTTTTCACTGCCTCACAGAACACTCCAGTGTCTTTGCACATGGTCATGGTGTGAGCAGGGGGCTGGAGGGCACTTGGGAAGAAAGGGAATCAACTTATACTTAGAGAAAGGTTTTGGGGTCACAACACAGCCCACCTCAAGTGACACAATCCCCGCTTGAGGTAAGAGATGTAAAATGCAAGATGTTTTGTTTCCTCCTGTGTTAAGTCCAAGCTGTTGCACGCTGAATGAGGTAGCATGGCACATGTCCCCTGGGGACCCCATTCTCACAGTAATACTCCAGAAACACCCAACTCAAAGGGTCAGGCACACTGCTATGGTTTTCCCAATTCCCAGTTCCAGCCCCATCCAGTCCAGGTCTCCCCATTGGACTGGCAGTCCCTGAATCCTGGGCCACGTGAACCTTGCTGTATCAGGGCTAAGGTGACACAGACAGGACGTGTCAGCTCTAGAAATAGAACTAATGGCTCCAGGTTCCTGCCCTAGCCACAATCTTCCCTCCTGCAGCTGAAATAATGCAAAAGAACACTGAGTATATTCCACAGCAACCAAATGCTCTAGAGCTACAACAATGCTCTAGAGCACAGGCATACTTCAGTCAAGACTGAGGCAGAGCAGAAACATGTGAAGAAAATTCAGTGTTATCTGATGCAGCCTGAATGTTTAAAACATTTTTCACGCATAGCCTCAAATAATGGAAACAGGCCAGGCATTGCACAGTCACTGCAGTTTGCTTGCTTTGCTTGAAGGAATGTGTCTCTCCTCCCACACATTTGGCTCCCTGGCAAAGGACATATCTTTGAACAGAGGAAGGTCTGGGGGTTTTTAAATGTGATTAGAGAAGTAGAAGTCTCATAAGACCACACAGTAATTAGTGTGTGAAAAGCTCCACAAATGTGCAGCTTACCTTTAGTCACTGTTCAGTCTTGTTCTGATCTATTAAATCATTCTATGATGTGAACATGAAATGCTCACAATGTCAAAAGGTAAAAATAAGACCTTGGTCCTTGCAAACTACCCATAGAAACAACAAATCCCTCATTGGTCCAGCTGTCACAATCCTGCCACAGTGTTAGCAACCTTCTAGAGACTCTGACACCAACTCGGATCTCCTTGCAATTATATGTTTCCTATATCAGTTTAATATTTCTCATTTCATCCACATCATTTTTGCAGCAGGGCAAAGCAATGCAGAACCAGTCAGAAGTCAGCACATGGGACCTCAAAACATTGTTTATCAGTGGTACCCTTCTGTTAACAATATCACTTTGCTAGTAATAAATCCTTTGGTAACCAAGAGGGGACAATTGCAGGGGAGGTGCAGTGCAGGAGCATAACTGGAAACACAGCCCTTTGGGAACAGAGTAAGTACAGGGCTTGCAGCTGCTGAGTGGTGTGCAGCTATGTGGTACCATTATGCTGTTCATCCAAAGTTACTCCAAGAGGCCAATGAGGCAGTGACTGTTTCAAACAGGTTACAAAGCTCACAAACTGAATATACTTGCCAGCTGGGTAAAGGGTTCATCTCTGTGGCATGGGCACAGCGCTCATTACCACCTGCACAAACCTGGAAATAAAGCTCCATGAGGGCAGGACACCTTTAGCTGACTGAGTCAGTCTGAAAGAGGCTTGCAGTGCCTTTCAATAATCTGAATTTTGTACTGTAGCCAGAATGATGGAAAAGGACAGAAAAGAAAATCCGTTTTCTCTTACCTTTGCTATCCTTTTTCAAAATGAGTTTCCTTTGCTCTTTTCTATCCTCTTTATGAATCACACCTCCTTCGCTCTTCCCAGGCTTTTTAATGCAGTTGGGATCCTTGCTGACACTTCCCCTTTCCTCCAGCCTGGGTTTTTTGGACAGAGTTGCTGGTGGTAATTTCTTCTTAGCTCCAGCAGCTACATGGCCGCTCTTTGTTGTGTCCTCTTTAGGTGTGATGGGCTCAGGCTCTGCAGCAGCCAGTGGTGTCTGGCAGGATTTCGACCCTTCCTGCTTTCTCTGACTTTCTGTGTTGACTGGGAATGGATCAAGTGTGGTCCATGCCAAAGAGAATGACGGAGTTCTGTGGGATGGCTGCTCCTGAGAACACTGGCTGCTCCCTGAACCAACTAGTGGCAAATTAACAAAACCACTTACTCCACTCTCTGCTGTCCTGACTTCCTCCTTTTCATCATACTCAGCAGACTTAACTGAATTCTCAGCCTTGGTTATCTTGCTAGAAGAGATCAAGTCAGGACAAGACTGATCTGTGCTAATATTCATAATTTGTTTCAGAGCCGGGGAGCCAGTCAAAGTTTGCGAAGGAGCCTCTGCTTCAGCTTCATCTGGGTTATATTCAATAGCTCCTGGAATCTCACGTTCATTTGCCACACACAAGGCTGCTTTCCCTTTGGTTTCTCCAGGGACCCTCTGGAACAGATCCTGCCATGACTTGCAGGAATTTTCCAATGTAGCTAAATTTTTGTTTACTTTGACTCCAGTTTGTATGGATCCAGTTTTTCCCTCACTTCTTGTGCCAGGACATGCCACTGCAGATTCACTGGAAAGGCCCTGTGAGTGGCTTACAGGTGTGAGGAAGGGAAGTGTTTTGTTTCTAAGCAGTTGTTGGGAATGTAGCTGACCCCCAGAACCTCCATCTTTCCCATCAACTGTGCTGTGGTGCTCACCTTGAGCTTCCCTGGGCAGTGGGGCAATTGCTAATGCTATACTTCCAGCAGCAAAGCTGGGATTTTTTGAAGAATCTATTTTTAACTCTTCATCAGACTTGAAGGTTCTGTCAACAAAAAATGAATGTTGTTCTGCTTTATTACAAGGGAAAGTCTGACTCTCTGAAGCCTGACTAACTCCTGAGTCACAGGAAGTTTCAGCCCTGTGTTCCTCAGGTATGCAAATCTCTCTCTGTTCTCCTCCTGGTTTATATGGTTCACAGCTGGGCACTTCTAGATAAAAATGTCTTAAAAATGGCCCCCCAGAAGGGGGAGGGACTGCACCTTCTTGTTTTGCTATGTCTGTCAGTTGGTCTGTATTTTGGGGTAGATTCTTATGTGTTATGGTTTCATGAATCTGAATTAAAGTAGGCGATTGCATTATGTAAGTGTATTTCTGTGCATTAGAAACAATTTGAAAATCGGGACAGCCATTATTTTTTGAAAGATGGTAGCTGTCAGTGTCATTTGGTGCATTCAAGCCTGACTGATTTCCTTTTTCTTGTAAATTCACTTCATAACTTTTATGTGTGGTATTAACAGAAGATTGCTCTGCATGTGTAAACTGACTGGTATTTTCACTGTGGAAAAGGGCTTCCTCTTCAGGGAAATAAGCCAGTTCTTCTCTCACTGGAAAACAGTCCTTAAAATGACAGCCTTCTCCAGGTACAGACTCATTTATCATGGCTATGTTGTATTCATTATGAAGTAAACGTCCAACTGTCCCACGTGACTTATCTGATATGTCATCTGGGTTTGCTTTGGGACATGCAAAATTACCACTCTGAGCATTCTGTAACCTTTGAAGAGAATCTGCTTCACATGTTTGGGCAGCATTATTAACAGCAAGCTTCCCTTCCCAAGTCACAGTGGATCTACTCCTGTCCATGGCCATTGGATTTGGCTCCAAGCATTCTTGGTGACTTAAGAGGGCATTGTCTGCTGAAACATAAATTGATGGTGTTTCCCTCTCATTCCCAGTGCCAGAATCTAGACAGACACCATCTGTTCCTACCACCTGTGCAAGACAAGTGTTTCCTATGGATGCACTCTCATGTGCTGCAGCTCTCTGCAGGAGGATATCAGAAACATTGCAGTCAGCTCTCTCAGTTCTGGGGTTATGAGCTGGTTCTGTGATGGGTTCCTGCTCTTCTGTCAAATCCATTGTCAAAGGACTACCGGAACAGGTCTCCCACACGAAGTTCAGTTCTGGGACTTTGGTATCTGTCAGCCTCGTGCCTAAACTTGGGATGACTCTGTTTTCAAATGGGATTTGATAGTCTGAGTCATCTTCTTCATGAAGAAGTTTCCACGGCTTGTCATGCACTGCAGATACATCACCATCTCCTCTGCACTCTCCACATTCCAGGACTGATTTGGGATTAGCTTCAGACACAGCCTCATCGGCTGATCGGCTGCAGAGAATATCTGGGTTACTGCTGTCATGTATGTCAAGCCCAGACCTTTGCTCTCCCTCCCCTGGCTCATCACACAGCTTTGCAGAAGAAAGAACAGCACACAAGCATTCCTGTCTGTCAGGAGCAGAATCCATATCCCACAGAGGAGAAGGGGAAATGTAATTTTTTGACTTTTTGCCATTACTAATAATTTCTTGTCCAGAGAAGATCTGTTGGTGACAGGCTTCTCTCTTTTCACAAAGAGCATAGTGAAGAGAAGAGGTCTGTAAATCTGCATTCTTTACTTGCAGCATGTTTTCAGCAGAGAGCTTGCTGGTTCCTGCACTCTCACAAGCCCTGAAGATGTCTTCCTTTTCTGTTCTAGGCTCCATGCAGAGCTTCTCACAATTCTGGGTAACACTTTTAAGATTAGCACCTTGACTCTTCAAAGAAGGAAAATAGAGCAATGTAATTAAAAATCAGAACTACAGCTTTACAAAGGCCTGAAGGCTTGAAATTTTTTAAACTTTTTAAAAAAAACTTTTATCAACAGTAGAGTTTCTGACTTGTAACTATTAACATGATGGATTGAAATCAACCTCCTGGGTCTGAGTCTGAAAGTGTTGCTCCTTAGAGATGGATTTGCAATGAAGCTGATCAATTTTACCTCCCAGTTTCTCACTGTTTTTTAAACAGAAATAGTTTTGCAAGGTAATTCTCCTCTGCAAGTAAAGTCCCCGTGTAACATTTATATCCCTCTGTTTCCACAGAGTGTAACAAACCATCCCTAGAATACAGATAAAAAGTACATCACTGCCTCTGGGTCTCAGCTGAGCTGCAGTTCCAGTCTAACCAGAACTTCCCTGCTTATCTGACACAGACCTACAGCCCCTCTGGCACGGCTCAGGCCCAGACCGCTCTCCTTTTTGGATAACGAAATTTAAAATGGTCTGAAAGTGACATAAATTTGTCTTGGGAAGGTCAAACCAAGGATCTCTCATATTCTATGTGAACAGGCTGTTCTGACATGAACAAAACCAGAATGACAGCTCTGTTACCCCGGAGTGACAGCAGCACCTTGTGCCAAGGTGCTGACCACTGACAGGGACAGGGTGCTGAACTCTGACCAGGGACAGGGGGCTGAACACTGACCACTGACAGGGACAGGGTTCTGGCTGACTGCTAACAGAGACCAGCTCCCCAGTGACACCCATCAAAGCCTCCTGGCTCTCTGTACACTGTGTAATGTCATAGCTGGCACCATTCCTCTTGGAGCTACCATCAATGAAGCTGCTTTGAAGCACCAGGTAAATAAAGAATTTCACCTGGGGCTAGGCCATGAGGTCGTGGAGTGAGGAGCCTCCCACCTTAACTATCTAATGGAAGAAGTCACCCAGCACAGCAGGTGCTGCACAAGACACACCACAAAGGTTGTTCCAGTTTGAACACTTGGTGCCAAAGGGAAGTGTAAATCCTTGGGTCATTAGTTCTGTGATCCCGTGGCTGCTCTGCTACCCTCAGCAGACCTGATTCCCACATGGATAAGGAAAGTACAACCTTTCCAAAGCAGTCAGCGGTGGGGTTTGCTGCCAGCCCCTCCCCTTGCTCCTGCAGAGCTGTCTCACTGGGCTCCAGCAGACACTCCAGGGCACTTTTACAGAAACCTGTGTAGCAATAGATTCTTTCTTGCCTCTCTTAGATTACAAAGGCGGAATTCTGAGGAGTTTCTGGCTTACTGTATGTGAGCTGTGAGAAACTGTCAACATTTTTCATGTGCTCAAAAAAAGGAGTAGTATTCAGGCAGGATGCTTTTGCTTGGCTCATTTTCAAGACCACATAATTTTGAACCTACAACGGAATTTCAGCGTCATACACACATGTTTAAAAAGAGGGGTTTGGTCTTTGCCCAGCTCTTACCCTTTTGTGCACACCAACACTCATTTTTTTGTCCAATGTAAAGTTCTGGCCATGGAAGTGCAGACATACTGACTATGCACATCAAGAGTCTAATTGACTGCTCTGAATTTTATTCCAGGTACCTGACAGCTGCTCTTGGCTAAGAGGCTTCTGGCATTTCAATTATTGCACTGCACTTGGGACAAAAAAAAGCGAACAAGGCCTCTGGCAAGCCACGGCCATACACGCTGTCAGGAAACTCTGAGGAGGTTAATTCCAGTGAGGGGTATTCCCCATCATAAGGACATCATGTGCTCCTCAAATGGGATTGGAATTTTATGTACCATAAAACCAGAGAAATCTATGAGCATTTTTCAGGAAGAAGAATTCCGTGATTTTATGACTGCTGAAGACACCCCAGTGGTGAGATTGAAGTCACTCTATGGTGACATTGTACCCAGAACTGGGAGATGTTTTTGCCCAGATAATCAGATGAAGAGAAGCATGTGCAGCTGGAAAAAAACTTTTGTTGTGACAAATGGGTTTTTTTCTGTTCAATTAGCTACACACCTTCAAATAAAAAAAATTGGCGACAATAAGACTATTCATGATTTATTATTTATATATCTTGAGTCTTTACTATATGAAATAAAAATTAGGATTCAATTCTCCCACTTAGGAGCATCATATCAGTCTCTACAACTGTAGTGATTTCTTCAGCTGATTTTCTATGAACATTATAAAATATGCAAGTACAGGGAGAGTACCATGAAGGTTTGATCTTTTAATTGGTTTTACATTTCAACTTGGAATATCCAACCCTTTTATTGTTTTATTTTTAAAAATCAGAGAGCTCTATTCACTTCTGTGACATTAACTCTCTGCACTGAATTCCTGTCATTGTTATAAAACCAGAGCAAACCACTGTTGATTTGGTTTAGGTTTCTGGCACCATTAAGTGGAAGACAATTTTGTTTTTTGAATATAGATTAAAAATAAAGTCAATCAAAGCATTCTCTGCTCACAACAGGCATTTGAGAAACTTTCTGGGTTGAAAGAAGCATTTCTTTGCTAAGACCTGTGCAATAGCGTCCATATCAGATTTCCCTATCCAGCTGTCCAGAGGCCCATTAGTGCCTCTTACCATTATCAGGCTCACTCTATAATTAGAACAGCTTAGGCTTTACTTGGGCCTTTTCTAAACCCAGATTTCCCTCCCAGCCGTAGCTGTCATTCAGAAATACATGAATAGTATCTTTCAAAGTAGTTTTGATTTTTCATTCTTTTGTGACAAGCAGGAATAAACTACATTGAGATCAGCAGAGCAGCTCTTTGAGTTAAATGATAAACATGTTACTTACCCCAAAGGAGATGTTCTCATCTAGCATCTGGTTTTGCTCAGACAGGCCCCGAGTCCTTTTCCTTTCCCAGTGACTGTCTTTATCTGCCTCTTCTGTTGGATACAGACCAGCCTGCATTTGCATGCTTTGTGTCTCCTCAGGAATCTGTGTTGAATGGACGCCTTCCAGACTGGGAGACTGAGCTCTAGATTCCCTACCCTCTGCTGCAGCCTGCAAAGACTGCCCTATAGTACTTACATACCTGCAAAGTTCTACAGGATTTAACAGCTTGAAAAGGTTTCTCCTCAGACTTTCTGTTAAGGTACAGACAGCATGCCGTGCACTTCCCTCTGGCACATTCCTTCTCCCCTCCTCCAGCAGCAGTGAGCTTTCCCCCAGCACGTCCCCATCAGGGCTGGTTTCTGTCATTGTCCCCAAAGCCTGATCTGTGCAAGCAGCACCTATACCATTGGCAGAGAAATCTACCTGGGCAGGGACAGTGTCCGTGGGCTTTGGCTCATCCCTTGAGGAGTCTGCAGCCAGATGGCTACTTCCATTAGTCTCTTCTTCATTTCTGGGATGTTCATTTCCAGTGGCTGCAGAAGCAACAGGCACTTGATTCTTCTCTTTGTCTTTCAAAATGGTACTTTCATCTCGGTGGTGTCCAACAGTGAGAGTCATCTCTGTCTGCAGAGCTGACTGGCTGTACATAGAGGGGTCTCTCCTTACGTTTGCTCCTTTGACTTTTGACTGATGCTCACAGAAGCCAATGGGGGTATCCACAGGCGTAGTGTTATCTGACACTCGGCACACACAAGGCATTTCACTGAGGAAGTAAGCACACCCATCACAATCCTTACTCAGTTTTAGATCATCTTCATCATCACTTTCCAATAAAAATTGTAATTTCTTTTTCCAGATTTCATTTTCATGCACTGTAAGCACATCTGAACATTCAAAGTACTCCAGGTCATCATCAGAAAAGTCATCACTTACACTTATTACTTTCTCTGCATAGATCTCCAGAACAGCGGCAGAATTTTCAGAGTCACCTTTTCCAAAATTGGTGTGATTGCCCATGGAAGTGTCTGCCTGCTCACTGAGCAGGGAATTCGTGGTTAGAGATCTGCCCAGCCCAGTCGTTTGACATGCCTGGACATCTGCCAGAGACTGAAGAGATCCAGAGTCTTGTGTGCTAAAGCAACAGTTGCCTGTGTGACAAGTGGTCACATCTGTGGGGTGGGAAGGCACCTGTCTGCTGCAGTATTCCTCTGCTCCTCCCGCAGTGACATCAACCACACCATTAAAATGAAGCAGGTCATCACCATCCTCTGACAAATCCCTTAGGCAGGAAAAAGTTGCCTGGGATTTAACATTTTTAACATCCATGTTGTCTTCTGTGTTAGGCAAGCATCTGAGGGATTTCTCAAGTGGAGATAAAACTCCTGCTTCTCTGAGCTTCTCAAGCAGTAAATGAATGATTTTTGAAGCGTCAGAACCTGATGAAATCAAAACAGACTCACCCTCAGAGGGGAAACTTTTGCATTGTGCAAAATGTTTCCCTTTTTGCTCATTCTACCCTGAAGTGTGCCATAAGTTCATTTAGGACAAAACAAATCCTGGGCAAGTTTTGTTCTTTGTATCTGGTTCTGGGTCAAGAAAAGTCATTCTAGCTGTCAATGAAGTGCAGATCTTACTCTGTGCACCTGAAAGTAAAAGAAATAAAAAGTTTAAAACTACTTTTGAAATGGCTATAGGTATTTCCTAAAAGGTGGTCAGTTGACACGTACTTGCAAGCGTTTTCAAAACAAGAACTCATTATTTAAAACCCAAGATCAGGTATTAAGGCAGTAACCCTAACCCAGCTGTCTATGCAATGGCACTTACTGGAAGCACATTGCAACTGTCTGGAGCGATGTGTTTTGGAGAACAAATCCTGGAGCACACCTACACATCCGTGTGGCATCTCCACAGTGGCTTTAGCACACGGCCTTTCAACTTTTCTAAATGAAAACAGGAATCTGCAGACAATGTGCATTTCCACATGTACACCGCTGCTACAGATACCTCCTGTTTTGGTAGTCACATTGGCACAACAGCAGGCTACTCCTTGAATTGGCATCATAGGGACATAAATCCCAAATCCTGTTTGTAGAAATACCCAGAACAACCAGCCTGCTTAGACATTATAGGGCAATTTCTGTTTAAAGCAATTCTCTTGTGCTCTGGCTTGATATTTGTCATTCCTGTGCTGAAAGAACAATGACATGAGGCAGGTTGGCTTCAATTTCCTGCTCATATGGAGTTTTCCCCTCAAGCGGGTGTGCAGTAGCAAGGTGGTGTGGCAATGCTGAATTCACATAAAATACAAGTGAAATACACCAAAAGACTCCCAGTAGCTGAATCCAAAGAACTGTGGAATCACCTCTCTTCCTGTAATGAAGCCCTTGTTTCCTTAGTACTGCCAAAACTTAGGATTTTAGATACGTGACATGTTTTTGTACACTGCTAGGGGCACTCTGGTTCACTGGTCACCTTGGAAAAGGCGTGACGTAGGTCACACTGGAAAAGTACTGTAGCAGCTTAAAGTAAATTTGACCTCCTGGAGGATGCCAGACTAACAGCTCTGGAAAAAAAAGTGACTACATTTATTCCAGAATTGGCGAAGAGTAGCAGGAAAAGCTTTCTTGCCATATAATCTAATGAAGCCATTTAAAGACACCTGTGCTCATTCTCCTTTTCCTTTCCTGTGCTTCTGCTGTGATGATGTTTCCAGCTCATATCCCTCCCCTGGTCCAGGTCCCACAGCCCCCAGTCCTACCCTGCCCAGCACTGCCTCCAGGCAGGGCCCTGCTGGTGCCCAGCAGGTGTCATGGGTTCTGCAGGTGACACGGGTGACACAGGTGAAGCTCCGTGTCACAGGTACTCCAGGCTGACCAAAGGAGAGATCTGGAGCTGAGCTGGAGCCTGGTGCTGAAACAGCAGGGGTTGTCAGATTTCTCCATATGAAAATTACATTGGATTTCCATGTGCTGCCAGATGCAACCACAGAAATGAAAGCAAAATAACCTTCCAGACGGAAAACTGCAATAAATGATGGCCTTCCACCCAAGACAAAGAGATACTATTTTTTAAAATCTGCTAAGAAAATAGAAGGTATTAAGATTTTTTTTTTAAATTAAATAACTGAATTTAGACAGAAACTGGAAAGAGAACTTTTAGTATGATACTCTCTCAGCTCATCAGAAAAACTTGTGACAGAAGATGCACAATGAAATTCACAGAGGGAAGAGGAATGGGAGAGGCCATGACAATCTACCATCAGCTGTTGACTAGTAAATTGAAAATTAACTCACTTCCTGATAAATTGGGAGTTGAACGCTTGTTGGCAGAAGACACAAGAACATTTAAACATCCCAGATTACTGTGGCTGCTTGTCCCAACTCTCACTCTGCAAACCAGTGATGTTACTTGCTGAATCAGGTCCTGACTCGCTCACAGCAGGAGACACTGAAGCACAGCCACACAGGAGGAATTCATACATCAAGTCTGAGCAGGTCATGGTAGGAAACATGCCTGGTTTGGCTCTCTAATCTTCTGTACACACATTTTCCATTTCATACTGATCAGAACCACGGGGAATTTTTATGGAAGCCCTTGAGGCAAATGAAGCACACGTTTATGCTCAGCAGGGTCTGCTGCTGCCTGAGCTCAGTGCCTGGGAGTTGAGATTAAGGGGGAACAAAGGTGGGAGCAGCATGAAAACAGTAACCTGACAACTGTGCTTGGGTGTGATTGAGGAGAAATACTGAACTGATGCAAACCTGAAATAGTCAGATTAACAAGGAAGAAAGAGGCAGATGGACCTGCTACACCAAAACCCTTTGATGGCAGAAAATTATCAGTGTTTGTGAAAAACAATCCATTTCAAATAATATTTAACAAGAGAATGGCTGGGAAAAACATCAAAATGGCTAAAACAATCACCCAAGGTTTCTGTAAGGCAAATACATATTAAAGTCAATACATTCTACATTCAAGTCAATTTTCAGAAGAGATTTTTCATTTAAAATTCATACTTTGTCATAATTCCACACTTGTGAAAAACCTATTCACTGTTCATAGTGAAAATATTGTCTGAAATTCCAATTCTAAATAGAAAATTCAACTGTTCAAAATTTTCCTTGAAATTACATCTTTTCCAATTTGAACCCTATTTTATGTTATTAAATATGTTCAATATTTGATCATTTATTTCAATTGAGAACAAAACAGTTTTGAATTACACTTTAACATATAAAGAAAAAAAATTAAATTATTTTCTATTTTGTAGGTAGTTTTGGTGACAAAACCACTTCTACTGATTTCAGTAGGTCCTGTGGGATTATTCCTAATGTCAGAAAAAAAAATAACTGACAAAAATATATAAACTTGATTAAACTTAAAAAGTGGCTATTAAATTTCCTCTCTTGTATCACTTTCTTTCCTACTTTATTAAATTATAACCAAAATTAAAATTTTCATTTGTAAGCAATTTTATATTCACAGAAATTATTTATACAGGCAGCTTATGCATTTTAGCAATCCAGAAGTGAATTTGTGCCATTCTGTGAGGTTCATGTCTTCTAGAGTCAGTGGAAAAATTCCCTTTATGACCTCTCTGAAGCATTTTTCTCTTAGTTATGATCTATTCATGGAGTAATCTCTGTTGTGTGCAGGCCCTCCTCAGCCTTTTCAGTATTTCCCTTTTCAGCAGGATTCCTTCCTATCTTTGAGCAGCACTCCCTGATCCCTGACCTTCCCGGAGCAGTCCGCCCGCCCAGGAATCGCCTCCCCTTATCTGTGCGGCCCCAGCCCTACGGCTGAGGGCCCGTCCCACGCGTTCCCATGGCACAAGGAGCCCCTGCTCAATGCCCACCCCTCGATGGAGCCGAGCTGTGCTCCCCCAGGGCTCCCACGCACAGCAGGTCCTGCCAAGGACCTGCCTCACGCCCTCCCAGCCCAAAGGAGTGGGAAGGGAGAGGCTGAGTGTGATGCCCACACGGCGGATATCTCAGCACAGCACCTGGGGAGTTACCCTGATAAAGCCACAGCGGTTCACACTGGGAAATGGCCTTTCATCAGCCAACTCCTTGGGCTCTTTATACCGAGTTGACAGCAGTTCAAGGATACCTGAAACATGAGAGAGCACGAGAAACACTGTATGCCTCAGAGCACAGGCCATGGCTGCAGGAACTGAACTGCTGCTGGCCACACCAGTTCTGTCAGAACCCTTTGCCTTAAGCGATCGAGGACTAACTTTCACCAAAGTTGCACACATATAAAGGTCAGCATTTCTCCTTTGTACATAGGTACCTGGGGAGGATGTGGATGTGAGCAACATGCAGTCTGCTCACCTGTTCTTCCAACACTTCTCCAGCAGATAGATCCTGTTTAGAGAGTCAGTGCTTGTGCGCTTTGCTTTTTTTGATCTGGGCTTTTTGGTCAGAGATAACTCCTCAACTGACAGCTGAGCTTCCTACTATGGCCTCCACTCTGCAGGTTGAGCTTTGCGATCTGGAGTTCTTTTGCAGCACAATTATCTCCTGTCCAGTCCTGTCCTATCCTACCCTACTACTGTTCTTAGATTTAGCAAAAGCTCCTTCTCCACCTGCCTGAGCATACTAAATACATTCCCATACATCCTTTTAAGAGATGTTTTATGGGCAGGTAGCTGAACCACAAAGTCAGCTGGTCAATATAATTAGATTTTATTTAAGATGAACATGAAATATCTCCAAACCAAGCTACCAATAACCACAGAACTTGTCTTGATGATGAACAGAAATGGTCATATATTACACAATCCAAACAGAAAGCTTGCTGGTATGAACAGCAGGATGTAAGAAATAGTGATTAAAGGAACAGAAAGCAGCAAAAGTAGAACAGAAACAATTTTTAAAAAGCAGAAAGGAATCTCCACTAAGCACAGGATCCCAAGATTGACCTACTACAGCACCATACATATAACACAAAACCTGTCACCTCTGAAATCTGAGTGTCCTGCTTAAATGCTGCTATGCTCCAAAGTTAATGCAAATCCCTTTGCCGTTCTCCCTGGAATATTTCTCAAATATGTCTTAGCTTTCCTACAGAGCTTTGTATACGTTTTGTTTAGCTCTTCTAAGAAGTCAACAGCTATAATTGCATCCAATCCCCATTTCCATCCTGCTGACTGTTTTGTAACCAGAACTGTAACCAGAAACCAGAATTACAGAATTCACTGTGATTTTGTGAACTCTACTCACCACAGGGCTATAGTAAGGATTTATACAGCAGTAAGCCTACTAAAGAGTGAAACATTTGAAGGGGTAGTAATGAGAACCCACATTTGCACAGATTTACAACGATGTATTTTCTATGTGTTTCTTCCCTTCACAAGAGTTCAGCCTGGTTCAGTTCTGCCTCAAATACAAACAATAACTATAACCCCATTCTTCTTCTCCAAGTCCTTCCAATACCACAACCAAATGGAACATCTCGAGCAGCACACTTGTCAAAGAGTGCAGTGTCAGAAACTGAGCAACAGAAGCACTCTATTATCTAAACCAGTTACCACGCTATCTATCGAATTAACAAGGTTTAGGTAAGAAAAACTGGTGAAATTGTGGCTCTTCAAAAAGCAGGTGTCTGGAAAATATGTCTTTGCCAAAAATTCTGTGATATATTGTGGTTCTTCAACTGCCAATATCCACAGCTTTTTGACAACATTTTGATTAGTGCAATACCCACTGTCAACATCACCACAATATAAAAACACCTCAGCCATAATTCATCAGCTAAATGGAATAATAAATGACTGGCTCTGTACATGTCAAACAAACACCTCAATACAGAGTAATTAAAATAAGCAATCACAGCACAACTCTTAACACTGATATATCTAAATCTATTTTTAACATCTGTCATGATTCTGACCCTGTCAGACTGAGCAATTCATGAAGCCTGGGAGTCACCTACTGCTACCAAGTGACCAGATCATTTTCTCAAGAATGGAGGAACTTTTTACCTAATGAGTATTAGACCGCACAATAAATATTTAGAATAAATAAGTGTGTTTTTCAGGATACCTGGTATCACTTACACACTCTTTAGAGAAGGAAGCTTGCTTTCATACAGTTTTTGCTATTTTGTTTTACTGAGACTTGGTAGAAATAGTATTAGAGTGTAGTTTCAGAAACAGTGATCAGAATTCTAAATGCAACATGTTTAGAAAAACCCAAATCTATCAGGATAAACAAAAATGGCTCTTCTTTAGCAGAAGGAAATAACAAATCCCATTTCCTGGTTGATAGCGGTATAAATCACAATGTTCTTGGAGTGCATTGGTAATAACAACTTGCTCTCCTTCCTTACCTTTTATGATACACATTCTATTTCACACAGGAGAAAAAAGCAAACAAGTAATTTTCAAAGCCCAAACACCACTACACCTCACTTACCCTCCAGCTCTTTGTGGACGTTCTGGGATAGGCTAGTCCTGGGCTGGGCCTCCCTGATGGAGACGAAGGAGGCTGAATTTGTGCGTGTTGTTGGGAGCTGCAAGCCAGCTGACAGCTTCGGTGGTGTTTTGGAGTGTGACCTCAGGAAAGAGAGTCTGACCACTGAACAGTTTGACTTTTAAGAGAGACTATTTCATTACATGCAGCAGATGGCTCTTCCCGGGAAAACCTCTGCCAGACAGGGAGTTGGCAGTGAGGAGAGGGCACATCCTACTTCCATAGAAGTCCATAGGAATTTCCTAATGGCCTTGAGACAGAGGAAGTGTTGGCCTTAGCTTTTCATAACAAAGCACAGCGTTATTTTTTGAAGCACCTATCAAAACTGCTGGGAATTTCTTACTTGCTGTAAGTAAAGCACACAAAAATTCTGCTGAGTATGAGAAAATCCACAGTGCCTAACAAGCAGGCTGAGGAAGTCAAAGGTGGACAGCGGGCTTTTCATAACCTCTACAAAGAAATTAATCTAATGATTCTCATTCCTCAAAGGCAAATAAGTGAATACTGAAGTAAGAAAGTATTTTCAGTCTTGGTACCCAAGGAGACAAGTCTCACACAGCACAAGCTGGAATGAATTGCACAAACTGCCCTGAGCTCAAGGGATCTGAAAGATGCTGAAAAGCAACTTCTGCACCAAGGTTTTTCCTAAGCATTTTGCAGGACGTGCAGCTAAAACTGGTTACAAGATACTACTGTGCTAAATACTTCTTGCTCCCAGTGTTATCTAGACAGATAGGAAACTAGGGTGTTCAGCAATAAATATAGCACTTCCAACCACCCTCATTCAGAAATAGCAATAAGGATATCTATGTTATATAGAGATATGTTATATCTATGTTATATATATAAGAGCCTAATAGTCAAAACAACCCCCAAAGAAATGAGAGGCAGCTGCATTCAAATCGGAGCAGTTTGGGTTGGAAGGGACCTTTAAGGGTCATAGAGCCCAACACCAACATGGGCAGAGACACCTTCCACCAGACCAAGTTCTAGGAATGGGGCACCTACCACCTCTCTGAGCAACCCGAATACTTTATCACTGACTAAAAACGTTACTAAAATTAATTTCTTATGCACTTTCAGTCCACTTTGAGCAAGTTGCAATACCAGAGAGGTGGGAATTCGCCTCAGATCGCCTGTCCGTTTTCAGCGATGACGATCACTCACGGGAACACCTCCCAGGAAGGCCCCTCCCGAGCAGCTCTCCTCTCCTCTCCCTCTCCTCTCCTCTCCCTCGCTAAAGGACGCAAGGTTCCTTACACTGCACTCTTGGAGAGTCGCAGCAGGCTGGGGAAAGTTGTGTCAGGGACAGTCCATGGGTCGTGCTGGTTGCAGTTGGATACAGCTGTTTCTCCTGAAAGCGAAACCCCTGCCCTCAGTGTCCTTTGGGCCTTGTCTGGTTTACACCCCAGCCCGTGTTCTAAACCCACGTTCGGCGTTCTCAGCACCAGCTGCGGACGCTGCAGGAGATCTCGCCCTCTCAATCGGATACACACCACTCCCATTTCAACTCGGGTACAAGCACACCCCCTGTGTGTGTCTGCTCCCTCTCGGCGTCCGCAGGGCCGGCGCGCTCCCCTCAGGGCGCGCTCCCGTCAGGGCGTCCCGTCCCGCGCTGCCCGCGAGGCGCTTCCTTCCGGGCGGCAGCACCGCCCCGGCGGCAGCGATGGAGCGCGGCGCGGCGGGGCCGCTGCCCCTCAGCCGCCTGGCCGGGCCGCTGCTCCGCAGGCTCAGCGAGCTGCTGGACCGCGCGGCGCCCGGCAAGGGCTGGCGGGAGCTGGCGCAGCGAGCGGGGAGCCGCGGCACGGTGCGGCTGAGGTGAGCAGCGGGGCGCGGAGCGGCGGCACCTCTCGGGCCGGCGGTGGGTGCTCGTCTCTCTCTAATTTCGTAAAACACTGAAAGTCCGCTTGATAAGTGAAGGTATCACCACATACTGAAGGTGTCTCTCCGCCAGGTTTGTATGGCACTGTGATTTAATTAAAGAAATGTTGATTAATCTTCTTAGTGGGAATGCGTAGCCTTGTATTCGCTTTGGTTAGCTGTCGTTATTTACTTATTTGTGTTGATTGAATCCACTGTGATTGAAAGTGCATGATGACAGCACCAAAGTTGTAACTACAGTTCGGATGCAGTTAACTACACTGCACAGTCGGTGTGTTAGCCTGGGCTTCAGCAGTCACTTGTTTACAACAACTTTAAAATCAGTCTGATTTTAAAATCAGTCTTCCTGTTCTTTGAAGTTAAAGAGTCTGACTCACTCTCTACGGCTTCTGAATTAGGCTCATGGAAATGAAAGGTTCTGTACTACTTTTTCTGCTGAGACTTCACAAGTGAAAAATAGAAGGTTTCTTAATACATTTGCTGAGAATTTTGAGGTATACACATCTGTTGTACCATCCAGCTCCCTAGTACCAGTTTCTGTCTTGTGGAGGTGTCACTGAATAACCTCTGAGCTCCTGAAACTTGAAAGAAATGCTGCAAATATGTCCAAATCAGCTAGGAATTTCCCATCTCTATTTCTAAAAATCCTTTCATTTATCTACAAGTGATTGCTAACCCAGGTCCTTTCTGAGAAAAAGGTATTAAGAAGGTCTGTGATGTGTCTTTCTCACATTATTCCATAGCCCTCTGGATTTGGAGCAGTGTTCCCTGCAGGTGCTGGAGCCAGAAGGCAGTCCCAGCTGGAGTCTCCTGAAGCTGCTGGGGGATCGAGGCTGCACTGTGGTGGAGCTGGCAGAGTCCTTGCAGGCCCTGGAGCACACAGAGGCTCTCCAGTGTCTCAACCATTCAGGTCAGTTCTGGGCTGTGCTTTCACTGCAGTCCTGGATTTTAGACTGGAAACACTCAAGGTTACACTCTACAGTAAGTAAAAACTTCTTTAGTGCTTGAATTCTGGTAGTGGGGATCCAGATGATTACCAAGGTAATTGGCTCATCTGATTCTGAGGTTAAAAGTAAGCCAAGCCTTCTTGCAGTGTTGTTGCAGACTTGGACTTGGCTGCATGGGTGTGCTGGGTGTTGTCATTCTGTCTGCTGACTGTGCTTTGGTGTCAGCCTGTGCCTCTGGGAGATGCTTATGGACCTGAGATGGACAGGTAGTGCTGCCAGCACCTGGGTCTGGAGGTGTCAATAACTTATCCCAGGTGAAGGGGAAGGGTCCATCCAGTTAGGGCAGTTCTGGTATGTGCTGGATTTGGTCCAGCTTGCTAACTGGACAGGTAAACTAACTTAGGATAGAACTAAATTATTTTCTGCTAACACATGGACTTGATGATCCTTGTGGATCCCTGGTAGTTTAGCATATTCTGTGATTCAGTGTAGTTGTTCACAATGTCTAGGAAGTGGGTCAGCACAAGGACATACACAAGCAGGCCATGTAGATCAAGTGCTACATGCTGATCAGAGCCCTGTCTTAGGTCCTTCTTCTTCAGGATGGGGTGAAATTCAGCCTTTTGGGAAATGCAAAAGGCTTCTCTTTGAACAGGAAGTTGAAATGAGACCTGCAAGCTCCTTGCCATGCTGATGGCTGTCCTATTCTTTGGACAGTGTGTGAAAAGAAGCCATGGGCTGAGAACCATTGTTGGGAGAGTCTTGGGATTTTTCAAGTGTATTGTCACTATTCCATCAACGAAAGTGTTTTCCAGTGTGTCTGCTAAGGATATAACAATTGAATTATAGGTAAGATTATGAATATTGAATTTGCATGTATTTTCTTCATAACTTCCTATGTGTAAATTCTGTCTTAAAGGTATAAAGATCATTGTACAGCCAGACTCTCAAGCAGTGCTCTCTGGTCAGGTTGTCAAGCTGTGCTGCTGGGCAACAGGACATCCATTTGTGCACTACCAGTGGTTCAAGCAGGAAAAAGAGGTAAGAGTTCACAGAGAATGCAGGGTTTTTAAATAGTGAAAATAACACATGATGATTTTGGATCATACTTTTTTTAAGACTCTTATTCACAATGAGAGAAGATGGCTGTATATACTCATAAAACCAAAAGTTTAAGAAATGCTGGATAATGATCCTATGAATGTGATAAAACAAAACACTGATGCCTTATATTCACACCACTTCATTCCTGAGGGCTGTGAATGTGGAATGGGGCAGAAAGGAAGCTGTAAATTCCGTTATCTCAGCCTACCAGTAAACTTTGACTAAGTGAAGGAGTTCAGGGTGGTGTTATGGACTTGGAAATAAATATTATAATGCTTGCTCCTGGTTTAGATTAATTAATCAAAATTGAAGTATTTTTGGTTCACCTGTGATGCAGGTTCCCTCTGGTAATTCTCCAGAACTGGTTTTGAGTCCAGTGAGTGTAAAGGATTCTGGCTTTTACATCTGCCGCGTGAACAGTGAATCTTCTTTCACGTTCAGTCGGTGGGCACGCCTTGAAGTTTGTGAGCTTCAGGATATGCCTTATGGTGAGTGGCAAAAAATACCTTCTGAAACTGCTTTCCTGCTTCCTCAAGGCACTTGGGTCCTTGTTGCTGTGCTTAGGTTGTCTCACACCTCCTTTTCTTGTTACTTCACTTTCATTTTTTAAGGGCGCTTAATGGGTTTGCCTGAAAACAAGCTGTGCATTTGTAATCAGCCTCAGCCACAAAACCTGACAGTGGGGGATGCTTTGGTACTAGAATGTGGAGCTGTTGGAAACCCAATTCCTAATTACCAATGGTTCAGAAATGGATTTCCTTTGGCAAATGGGAGCAAAAATATCTACACAGTAAGTTACTGCAATGGGCCACACTTGGGAGCTAATGTTAAGTACCTTGAGCTTAATACAGAAAGTTCCCTCGAAGAAAGTAATTTCTCCAGAACCTTGATGAAGTGCCTCTTGTAGTTTTTTTACTCTTTCTTGCCTATGGGGCTTAGGTGCCAGCCTTAAATACCTGATGCAGGTATTTTTTGGAGGTCTGTTGAGATGATTGTAATGATGCTTGCGCAGGTAACTTACGTGGATGTGAGACATCAGGGAACATACTGGTGTCATGTATTCAATGACCGGGAGGACAAAGACAGCAAGAAAGTAGAAGTCATTATAGGTAAGGAGTTCTTTCTTCTGTTTCTTCTGTTCTTCTGTTTCAAAGGTCAGCTCCTTTTTCCATTTTTTCCACATCACTAAAATTTATTTTTGAAGCTTTCAGTATTAAGTCAAGCCCATGCCTTCTGTATTTTCAGTTTATCCATTTGTTAAAACACCTAGCAAATGGAACTTTAGAGCAATCTAGCATCTAGCAAATGGAACTTTAGAGCTTTGGGATTTTATGGTAACCAGCACAGAAGTGCTATCCCTTTTTGGCCCTGCCAGCATGTATGTCTTGTCAGCAGATTGCAAGCTAATTTATGCTTTAATTCAACTAAAAACCACTTTAACCCTTGCTGGGGACATGAACTCTGTTACATGGAGTCCTTCAGCAATCAGGACAGGTGAGATTGTTCAAGTAGAATGAATGAACACATTTCAGTGCATGTGTCTTTGCAGTGTGCTCAAGAGGAGCAGATCTGTTGGTATAGCTTCCAGATCTATCTGGCAAGGCTATTGTGTAATTTCCTATCCTAAGAAACACCCTAGTTTAGTACTCCTGAGTTTCAGGAATCATTACTGTACAGTGTTATGGCCAGTGCAGATTTACACTGGTGTAAAGTGAGCCAGATTGCAGAGCAGCTTGAGAGTACCCTTTGTCTTCCACCTTGTGTGCTAACTCTCATAACTGAAAGCTTGTCTTCCAATCTTTTTCCCCTCCTTAAAACTCAAGGAAGGAAAGCTATGGCAGTGGAGTGCACAGAAGGTAATGTAAACCTCTAGTTGTGAATCAGTTTTAAAAATCAGTGATCGGGATGACAGGTTGTTGAGTGTGTTGCTGAAAGGCACGTGTGGGTTAAGAGCTTGGATTTAAAACACTGATTGATGCTGCAACAGTCCTTTTGCATGTGCTTCTCTTCTTTACCTGGACACCATGATCTAGATCACACAGGAGAAAAACCAGGCTACTTTCTTCTTTTAAGGTATTCAAATGAATGTAAAGATCTGGAGATTTCTTCAGTGGGGCTCAGGAGGCAACATCCTAGCAAGAAAGTCTGGAGATGTTCAGGAACCTGAGTGATCTCAGAGAGCTGGCTAGAGCTAGTTCCAGTGTCAGCTCCATGTCTGCAGAAGTGTTTCTAGCAACTTCCTTAGGATGATTTTGTTCTCCTTTGCATTGTTACAACAGGGAGGAAGAAGTGACCTTTAATGTTGGTACCATCCCTTGGCTACTGAGCATCTCAGAGTCCACAATATTCACAGCACAGGAGACTGTGTACAATGATGTGAGGCTGCTCTGAGAGAGCACTGCTGCTTCAGAGATATTACTTTTCCCTGCTTTCTAGTGTTCTCAGAATAGAGAGATGAAACCCCTGGTAGCTTAGAATGTTTGAAAATTGTGTCTGAAGCCTTTCTGATTACACGTGGCTTCCCAAAATCAGATTTTTTGCTCAGGATGTTGCTTTTTCAGCAGCCCTTCAAGCATCTGTTGTCCAGTGGGATGATTCTGGTACCTTGTTTCTTTGTCCTTCATCCTGCTTGCATTCCTGTGGGATTGAGGTGTCATAACTGTCCCCATCTTTGTTTTAACATCTACTGTACTGTGATGCTGTGTCTAGTATAGCTTACTGTATTGCTATAGGATTTTCTCTTCTCTCTGTGTGTGGAATAAACACAAAAGCCAAAGTATTTTGGAAAGGCAGTTTGTTTTCTGTGTTCAGCTTTGTTTAATATGGCATGGCAGTTGCATTTTTACAAGTAAAATGGGGGTGGTTCTTCTTGTTTATACTATTATTTTATTGGTGTTTTCCTTCACAGAAGATTTAAGTGATCTTCCAGAATCAGGCAAGTGATAAGTTTTGAAAAACTTTAATTTTGCATCTTCATTTTATGTTAAAAGTCACTGAAGGCTCGCTGGGTGCAATATAAACTTTACAGTATTTGGGTGTATCTGTAACTGAGAATTGAATAAGACCTGGTATCATCTTAAGAGCAGCACAGCTTTCTGGTTCCAAGAGATTTAACTTAAAGCATATAGAGAATCCTAGGGCTGTTGTTTGTAAAATCACCCAAGGCTGCACACCTACTTACACAGATACAAAGGGAATTATCTTTCTTGTCTGTGGTTTCTTGGGACTCTCAGTTTTAGCACATTGCTGCTTTCTCAGATAATTAATGTGAAAAAGATGTGAGGTGTCTGGCTATCACACATGATGTGTTGAATGGCATATTTCTTACAGTCATGTTGGAGTCAGCCAATGTAATTTGAAGCCTGTTAGGTGCTTATTGTAGAAGTGTAGATTCATAGTGTTGCTCCAGAGGGGATTATCCCTGATACAGTTTTCCCAAAACCTCAACTCCCAAAGATAGTTTTCTGGGTTAGGTATTAAATACATTTGTATTTACTCAGCCTCAGTTTCAATCACTGAAGGGCTTTCTGTCATACTCTGTCATGTTATCCAGGTGTACCACTTTGGCACACTGCTTACTGTTTCTCTTGGCACAGCATTGGCTCTGCCACCCCTCTGTGAAGCACAAAATAAAAGAATTTTCATATCCAGATGGGAATCCCTGCTTAGCATCCCCCATCTTGATTTGTCTGCATTTTGTTTGGAGAGGATGAACTATTCAGATGTCACTGAAAGTGCCAATGTGCAGTTTGTGAAATTCAGCAATCTATTCTTTGTTAATCTATAGAACTAGCTGTTCACATCCTGTCAGGCTATTTGCTGGAAGAGGGTGAAGGAAATCAGCTAAACGAAAACAACAGTATCAGCAAAACATCTCCAAACCCCACCAAGAGGACATTTTCTTGCATTAAACTAGCAAAGTGTTAGATAAAGCAGTGCCACTAGACTAGGGCTGTGGGGAAGATGCAGTTCATTTTCCGTAGTCATTGACACGCTGCACTTTTCTTCTGTTTCAAGCAGACCCACGAGAAGAATCAAGTCACAGACCCATGGGTAAGTAGTTTTTTTACAGTACTGAAATGACTGTATGTATTTGACATCTAGGAAGCAGATTTTTCTGCTTCTGAGTATTGCTGCTACTGATACTGCCAGTGCAGGACCTATGGGGCAAATAGAGAGCTCCAGGGAGGGAGGTCTGTGGGTATTTGTGTAGTCCTTTTAGAATGCTTGCTTGCCCTTTCAAGAGTAAACTCTGCTCAGGGCACCAGTATTTTTAGTGACCCTGTGAAGCATCTGCAGCTTCTCATCTGTTTCAGTTTACTGCTTCAAATTCTTGTGGCCAGGCCTTAGCCAGTGTGTTACTCCATTCCTATGAACACTTGGAGGCAGTGGTATTGGGATGATGCGATAGAGAGGATTGCTATCCTGTCTGCTGAGGAAATGCTGTCCTTGCAGGCTCAGCTCTCTCTGTTCTGTCATGTGGATGCTTTGATGCTGAGCTAAAGCTCATAAAGAGATGGGTAGCACATGTGATATGAATAGTTGCTAGGTTTTTAAATCACATTCTTAAAATTGCACTGTAAACTTGAGTGGCAGGCATGTTGTCCTGATGATACTAAACCAGATGGAAAGGCAGCTGGCCTCTGTCAGAATTGTATGGCTCTTTCAGGTTCATCAGTGTGGGGGGGAGTGTAAGTGCTCACCTCTCACACAGGTAAGTTTTATTCTTCAGGCTGAAAAGAGAGTTAAGCTGTGTTGTTGATGCAAGATGACTTGTAAAATCACATAAAATGAGATTAGATACTCTTTCCACTTTGTAAAACCTTAAATTTAAAGGTGTTGAACTAATGGAATATATAAATGTGACATGTTTTTTTCTCTGTGTTTCTTGGCAGCCACAGACAAGGTGGCTCTGTTAATAGGAAACATGAGCTACTGGTATCATCCCCAGCTCAAGGCTCCAATGGTAGATGTCTATGAATTGACCAGTTTGTTAAGGCAGCTGGATTTCAAAGTTGTTTCTTTGCTGGATCTTACTGAGTCTGAGATGCGAAATGCAGTGGATGAATTTTTACTTCTCCTGGACGAAGGAGTTTATGGTAAGGACACGTAAAATCCCTTCTGAAGTAGTAATTTTTGTATGTATCAAGTAGCAAACATCTGGTATTTGCCTCTGCTAAACAAACTTCAGGGTAAATATGATGTATGTAGAGCGGGAAGAATAAGTTAAAGGCACCCACCAGCATATCCTCCTACTTTGGTTAAAATGTTATTGTTCCTTTACTTTTAGAACAGATCAAATGTTTGAACTTCATTCTTTAACCACACATAAAAGTGCAGTGCAGGCTTTTATTTTGTTTGATAGTATTGGTAGTACTTTGCTTGCCTAGATTTGATTTTGGGGGACAAAGCACAAGACAGAAGTGGGGAAGAGCATGATGGAATTGATGCATGGAGAAAAAGCCTAGCATGGAAAAGGCCAAGAGTGATCTGGTTTGGAGTGTAAGAAAAGTTCTTAGATTTTCCACTGATTGCCACTGTTTTGTCATTTTTCTAAGATTGCATTTGCTAAGACTGTATAAAAACCTCCAGAAAGTATTCAGGACAGAGAGCAAAAAGTTTTTCCATGTCCCTATTTAATAGATTGCAGAATTCCTGTAATAAAAGTCCATTTGAGAAAACATTATTTGATCCCTTTTTGGAACACAAGGTCAGCTTATTTCTTGGCATGACTTATTTTGTGAGTGTGTTACCTGATGCTCTGTCTGTGCAGAACTGCCTGCTCTGACATTTGGGCATTTATATCTGAGCCAAAACCTGCCTGACACGAAGCCTTGATCTGGCAGGAACATGAGGCAGTTTGTTTTTATTATTCCCTGGGAAATAGATGGACTTATCTATTTGGGTGAGGTTTGAGATTTTTGTACCTTCTCCATTTTTCTCAGTAACTGTGGAAGTGAATATAGCAAGTAAAGTACTGAAAGGCTTAAATGAATTTCTCAGGAGCACATGTGAAAGCTCTTACATGGCTTATTTTTGCAGTTGTACTTTTCCAGACAGTTGATATAAAAAGTAAGCAAAACAGTTATTCAGTGGTGATTGGCAATATCTGCTTCAGTTTAAATGATCACTTTGTTCTTTCTGCATAGTGGCTATTAATGGCTTAAAGCCTATAAAAGATGCTGTCACTTCACAAATAGGTAATGATTTATTGCCTTTTCTAGTGGGCATCACTTCAAATAGAAGAGGCATAGTGACTACTGCTATTTAGTCCCTGCTACATATAAACCTGATGCCTAGTAGGTTGTGTAATTCTGGCTTACTGCCAGGAAAGTGGCATTTCAGATGCTGGTCCTTAAGGGCGGGAGTAGTAAACAAAGTGATAATGATTGTCTCCTCTGCTGTCTTAGTCTGTGCTGTTCTAAATGTAGGTTGCAATTAACATTGTATTCCACACAGGGTAAAAGCACAGACCTATGTGTTTGAAAGGCTAAAAATATTTAGTCTGCTTTATTTTTAAATGAGAGGGACTGAGGAAGGGAGGGAGGGAGGCAGATATCACTTATATGCTGACATCTCTGAGGAACCTGAGCCTACTTAAAATTGTTGTGTGTGAGTCTCCGTTGAGGCCCTCCAAACATGTTTACTCCACTTACCCAGGTATGTGCAGATTTATTTCTGATCTTGAGCTCAGCATATTAACTGTTGCAGGTACTTGGCACATAGCATGGTCATCTGCCAAGGATAGAAAAGGAATGTAGTCAGTCAGTAAGTCAGTTGCTTACAGAATATATGCTCAGATGCATAGAATCTCAAATATAACCCTGATTTAGGTCCAGATCCAAACTCTGGAAATCACATTTAGACTTTTAGATTAGGGCCTGACACAAGGTCGTGCTGTTGCACTTCATACCATTTTTAGCCTTCCTGAAGCTCACCAGGCTCAGATAACCCTCAACATTTTCATTTCTTGTAGCTGTGTGTAGTGAAAAGGTGAAAACATCCAGCACGCCCACCTCCATGAGCTACATTAACAGATCATCTTAGTATGTTAGGGTGAGGCTTTTTTTGGGTTTTCTCTGAATGCGCCTGAGTTGTAGTGACTTAAATTTTTCAGCAAATTTTAGTAAGAGTAACAACATAAGAATATTGTATTTCCAACCAGCATAAATTGACAGATTTCTGTTGACTTTTATTCAGCTGAGAACTATATTCCAATTGCAGATCTGACCCACAGACTGCTTTGACTAGATAAATAAAAATTCTTTTTAAAAGATGGAATACACATCATTAAGGAAGAGCAGCACTGGGAATAGGCAATAGGAAAATTCAGTTAAATCATACAACTTGATTGTTGTGCAATCTGGTAACTGCATTTTATGGCAGTAGAGATTATTGATTCTAAGATCATCTAATCTTCATGCAAATTTATATGACTTTAATATTGTACATTTTTATTCATATAAGGAATATCTAACTCATAGCTTGCAGTTCCCTTTCTCAGGACTGAGAAAAACTTTAATTCCCTGATCAGGTTGTTGGGTTTTTTTTCTACAAAAATATTGCATGCTTTATTGAAAATTCTAAATCTTAAAATGTTGTAGACTGTTATGTAGTGACACATGAGGGACATGATGGCAGGATAATAATTTCTGACTAGGTAAGCATGCAAAGAGTTTGTTTGTTGTTTAGTAGACCCAGAAGAGTCATGAGTCTGTAACTAGGAGATATAGCTGCAATCAATTGAACATGAGCTGTTGGTAGTTTAGTAATGGGGATGTGCTCTGGAGTCCTACCAAGCTCTTCAGCATTTCTTTTGTGTTTGTGAACTGCAGACTTACTGCTGCTCAGAGCTTTGTAATTGCACAAGTGAAGAAGATGTTTTACAGTTGGCACATCTCCTTGTTCATATCTGTGAGTTGCACATCACATACAACAGGCTGTCTCTGTTAGAGGTCATAACTACTTAGAGCATTTTAAGAGTGTTTAACTTGGTATGTTTATGCAAATATCTAACTGATTTATTGTATGGGTGATTTTTGTGCTTCTTTTAATTTATTGTGTTAGTGTATTGTGAAGTTGATGTTAACGTGGCTTGGGGTGGCTTCAGTGAACTCCCTGGCCCACAGTCAGCGCTGTGCGTGACGGTTTTGACCTGCTAAAATGGACAGAAGTCTCTGATGCACTGCTCACTGTCACACCTGTTTTGAACTCAGGTTTGTTATACTATGCTGGCCACGGCTACGAAAACTATGGGAACAGTTTCATGGTTCCTATTGATGCTCCAAATCCCTACCACTCAGCAAACTGCCTGTGTGTGCAGAACATCCTGCGGCTGATGCAGGAGAAGCAGACGGGACTCAACGTGTTCCTGCTGGATATGTGTCGTAAAAGGTATCTCCTGCATTCCTGGCTGCTGAGAGCTGACCTCAGCTCTTTGGGATCTTAACAGAAAGCTGGGCCTTGAGTGTTTTTAGCATCAGTAGGATTCACCCACAGACTTCTGCCTGTGGCCTTGGGTAGAGATGTGAACATGGTGGTTAGACTTTGTCCCCAAGGGTACATACCCGCCTCCTGATTTCAATGACATTTATTACTTTCTTGCTGTTGTTTTTTAAAAGTTATAGAAGTGAAATTGGGCATCTTAAAGAAGAAACGGGACCCTTTCCCCTGGGTTCATTATCCATTCATTACAGGGAGGAAGTAGAATCCCTGTGATCAAAAGCATAGTAACTTAGCAGAAAGGCTCAAGTGAAGTGCTTATTTTAAAACTCTTTTGAGATCTAGGGATTTTGCTTCTATACTGAGGATGTTGTAACTGTATTTAGAGGTTAAAAACAAACTGATTTATGAGATTTTTCTACACAAAGTACTGTTTTCTTTCCATGTTGGAAAACTACTGTCTGTGATCAATTAAACTTGCACTTGAAATCAGCACTTCTGGTAGTTGGTCTCTGAGGAAATTTTTAATAACAGAAAATTGCTGGTGCTTTAGTATCTGTGGAGCCTCTAAACTTCTCTGCTAATAAAATGCCTATGGCACAATTCAGCTTTGCAATCTGCTGCCCAAATAGAAAATTCATCAATGTAAGCCTCATACTAACAACACCATGTTTGGTGGGGAAAAGAAAAAACTTAAAAAAAAAAAATCCATTTTTGAAAAAAACTAAAATGGGTGGACATCAGAATTGTGTTTTGCAGAGATTGCTGCCAAACTCTACTGGTTACTACAGCATGCCCTTCTCTGGGTAATGCATGGTGCTTCTGTCTTTACACTGTCCTCAGGCAGAGTGTTGATGGTGTTGACTTTGGTATTTGAGCAGTCAGAATTCATTCCAGACTTGCAGGAGTGAAACAAATTACTGGTTCTGAACTCTGCTCTTTTTTGTATTTTGAATTTGTTGCCGTTATTAGTTCTCAAATTATTATTTTACTTTATTGTGTTTCCATTTATTACAGAAATGAATATGATGACACAATTCTTATCTTGGATGCTCTGAAGGTTACGGCCAACATTGTTTTTGGATATGCAACGTAAGGAAGTTTTTCTTCTTCTATGCCACAGAAATGACTTGAGATTGTATAGCTGATCTTTTTCAGAACTGTGCTGTGGGCCAGTCACCTTTTCAAGTGCAAAAACTGCTGAATAGCTGTAGTCAGGAGCTTTACTAAAGTCATCTATAATAAATTTAAGCTCCTCATATGAACAGTTTGATGAACAGGTCTAGTCTGTGATGTCATTTTAAAGAGAAACTTCCATCAGCTGCTTGCAAGGGAACACGAAGAGCATGTTGGCCTTGGACACAACCTGGTTTTCAAACTGTGGGGTTTCTTTTCCCCATTCCCAATATAAATTTAGTCTTAATCATGCAGGTTTTTCAGTGTTTTTTCCTTTTCTGATGCTGATGCTCTCACAGGTGCCAAGGAGCAGAAGCTTTTGAAATTCAGCAGTTGGGGTTGGCCAATGGAATCTTCATGAAGTTCCTGAAGGACCGTTTGTTAGAAGACAAGAAGGTCACTGTTGTGCTTGATGAGGTTGCAGAAGGTGAACTCCAGCTTACTGCACTGACAATCTCCTCAGTCTGCATTACTGAAAACAACTTTGCTTTCATGTCCTTCCTTTCATGGTGAATGTGTTACACTACTTAAATCTCTTTCTTACAGTGTTTTGTTCGCATAGCAGGTGCTACTGGGCAGCATATTAACAACACTGCTAATGCTGAGCTTCTTTTATAGTGTTCAATTTTATACTTTCCTCTTCAGTGAACCTTATTTGTTCTGGGTATCTGCATGGAGCTTTGAATTTTCCATCCACAAAGCTGCTCTTCTGTCCTGTGGTGCCAGCTTCTTGTGGTAGTCCAGTCGTTTGCATGTTTATTTAAACAATTAACATAATCCTACTTGCCTCAGAATCCTATAGCAATGATAATGATTTGTTCTCTAAGTGCAGTAAAAAGGGCAGTGCACTGTATTAATTTGCCTGGTTCAATGATAGTATTTTTACGTTGATGGGAGAAGCACTAAAGTGAAAAGTGTGGAGGGAAAGCATACTGCTTCTCTGCAAACACCTACTCCAAGCACAGCATAGTGTCAGACTGGTGTGTGTAGGTGCATCAGCCCAGCTCTGCCCTGGGTCCAGTAGCCTGGGGCAGCTGCAGTCCCAGAGCTTTGTGTTCTGTTCAGGAGTGCAGGGAAAGATTGACTTGTCAGGCAGCGTGACAAGCACTGCTGTGAGCACTGCCAGGTGTTGGGTATTGGTGTACACAGGTGCCATGCAGAGGAATGTTCCCATTAAGTGTTCCACGGAAACAGCCCCCATGGAAAAGGCTGCAGCCTGCTGGCACCGTGGTTCTTGCTGTGCCTTTGCCACAAGAGTGCAGTGCTGGCTCATGGTCCACTTGGTGGCCTCCAGGTCCCCGAGGTCCTTCCCTGCTGAGCTGCATCCCAATGAATCAGGCCCTTTGAGGATGTGTGCAAGGGATTATGCCTGCCTGGGAGCAGAATTTGGTGTTCCCTGTTACTGGACTTCATTACATTCTTCTCTGCCTAATTCAGCAGCCTGTCCAGGACCCTCTAAAGAGCAGTACAGTCTTGTGGAGTATCAGCCACTCCTCTCAGTTTTTAATCATCTGCAAACTTGCCAAGTTTAGCACTCTGTCCTGACATCTGGGTCATTAGTGATGCTGTGAAATAATCAATATTGGGCCCTTGTATCTAAACCTTAAATACCCCCCTTGCCCCAAATTCTTTAGAATGATCTCCTTCAATGGAGTTACTCACATTCTTGAAATTAGTCACTCTAATTAGGACCTTACCCAGTCAGAGCTGTGATGGTGCTTGGACTGGCTCTGAGGAACAGGGGATGATGTTGGCCAGGCCACATGCAACCCCTTGGGGCTCTGCAGAGCTGCTTTGGCCTTCAGGGAAGGAAGAGGCAAAGAATATTTGTAAAACTGCAGCTCCTGATGGATGTGCTGGCTCTGGCATAACCACAGCAACTACACATTGCAGGAGGGTACTTAATTCAGTTGGAATTGCAGCTGTATTGATTTTAAAAGAACCTTTCTGCGTCTTGTTTTTAGATATGGGCAAGTGTCACCTTACCAAAGGCAAGCAAGCCCTGGAGATCCGCAGTTGCTTGTCAGAGAAAAGGGCATTAACTGATCCTGTTCAACAAAGCACATCTTCTGCAGAGTCCCTGGCACGGAACCTGCAGTGGGCCAAAGCTCATGGTACAGTACAATCTGCTTTTAGATGATCCTACTGCCATGATGGGAGAAGGGAGAGCATGTACTATTGAATGGAAATGGAAGAAATTCAAGGTTATAGCGACATTTTCATTTCTATGTTCAGTTGGAACTTTTTGTGTTGGGGTTTACCCCTACATGAGATAGTAAAGAACAAGGTGACATGTAGAATTCATGGATATTCAGTATATTTAAGACCACTCAGACACTGGAGAGGAGACTTACGGGTTGTCTGCCTTCTGGGACCGTGTCCCAGTACTGCATCTCTAGCAGTGACATTTGTAAGATGTCACTGATCTCATTCTCAAGTCATCAACTAAAATACCCAGGTGAACTGTATGGTAAATGTGCATGATGAAAAGAAGTTTTCAGTGCAGACAGCTAAGAAAAATAAGACTCAGATGAGTTCCAGGCTTCCCAGCCTTTTAAGAAGGGCGGTGGGGTTTTTACCTTTACCTAAACTTGTTGGAGTACATCTTCAAATTTCTTTTGACAGCTGGGGCAGAGCGTCAGGGATGGCATTTCTAAGACCACTTGTTGTATAGGAAGACTCTTCCAGAGATGCAGATGTTTATTTGTGATGCCAAACACTTAATTCTTGTTTGTTAAATGATTGAAAAGGAAAAATGTATATGCTAAGTTTATATTTAGACTGTAACAATGTGTTATTTATTGGCAGAGCTTCCAGAAAGTATGTCCCTTGAATTCCAGTGTGGCGTTCAGATTCAGTTGGGGTTTGCAGCCGAGTTCTCCAATGTCATGATAATCTATACACGGATAGTTAAGAAGCCCCCTGAAATCACAGCTTGCAGAGCCCACATCACAGACTTCCCACTTGTAAGTTCTTCCTGCTGCTGTCTTGTGATCTTGCTCCACTGAGGTTGAAAATTTTCTGCTCCACCCATATCATGCTGCATCTTGTATAATTAAAATGGGTCTAAAGTGCTGCAACTTCTCAAACTGAAAGAAATACTATCTTATGATCTACAAATTCTGTATCATCAATTATCTTTTTTTTTCCTTGCAACAGGACTTGGATGTAGATCCTAAAGAGACCAATAAAGGAACTCCTGAGGAAACTGGAAGCTATTTAGTATCAAAGGACCTTCCCAAACACTGCCTCTACACTAGGCTGAGTGCACTGCAAAAACTAAGGGTTAGTATATACCAAGTTTGCCCAGAAATTGACATTATTTATGTTGCTTTGCAGTTCTGTTGAGGCAGCTGTGTATTGTTAGTGTAGCAAGTTCTTTGGAGGGAAAGAATGGATAATAACAGTTTAGTGACTTTAATTTCAGCTGAAAAGTAAAAGGCAGGGAATTGATGTGTATGCAATCCTGAAACCAGTGTGCAAGGCCCTTTGTATTTTCCAGGCCCATGCTGAACTTGGCCAAGATGGTTATTTTTGTGCAGATCACGTATTGCATGCTCTGAGGGTGTTCCTATGCTTTTTGGGAAGAACATGAGCTGAAGCAGAGCTGCCTCTTACAAAGTCATTAGTAGGAGATGAAAGTGGTGTGTATCATCAGCCTGTGCTCCTGGGCACACAGTTTTTGAAAGGTTCTCACCTCAGCAGTCTGGGGCACTGCTAAGTGTCTCTGTATCTTTGTGTCATGAACATCTGTGCCAGACACAGCCTGGCATCTCTTCTTCAGTGTTTTTGGCACTGAGGTAACACAAGTGCTTCTGGAAATACAGAATGTTCAGTGAGCAAGGAGTGACCAAAAGAGGACCTCAGGAAACAAGGCTTTCCAGTTGTGTGTCTCTAGCTCCTAAAAAGGTCACTCTGCTTCTCCATGAGACCAGAGCCTCTCTGAGGGTTTCCTGTAGTATTTATTTGGAGAGGAAGTATAACTTTGTGTCCCCGCTTTCTGCTTTTACAGGAACATTTAATCTTCACTGTTTGCTTGCACTATGAGTATTCAGGAATAGAAGATACAATGGATGAAAGAAAAGAAATTAATGTTGGGAAGCCCCTTATTGCTAAATTAGGCCTTCACCATGGATTCAAAACCAGGAACTGTCCCCAGAACTGTTGCATACCTGGTTATCCTTTTCATAATCCAGTAGAATGGAATCCAGAGGCAGCTGAATACTACACCCCTAGTCATTGCCAACCCAGTTCTTGTCCAGGTGTTTACCATCCAAACTGTGCTTGCTCAACCAGCATCACACAGCCAGAGGCATGTTCCTGCAATGAAACTTCCAGGATACTGTCTTCAAGACATGAAGTACAGCATTATTCACCCACTGTGGAAAAGAGTAATGTACCAGTAGAGACCACTGATGATACTGTTGAACTGGAATTCTTCCTCTCTGACAGCCTTAGCTTCTCTGAACAGCAATAGCTGGGATGTGTCTGGAATAGACCAGAGTGGCATCCTTGAACAGAGAGGCCTCCACAGTGCCTCTCCATCTTCTCGAGTTTGGAGACTTCTGGACAAGGCCCTGGAGAGTCTAGAGTAAGTTCTGGGAGTGAGGTTGTGATGAAAAGTTTTCATATCCTAACAGACAAAACTGCACCAATAGATTAAGGAATGAAAAATTTATGATTTTTATTTTTTTCACCTACTATATGTTGTTTGATACAGGGAAAAATCTGAACTGCTCAGTTTCCTATTCTGTTCTTTGGCTGCTGTGTGTTAGGATTGGTCACTGATATTCCAGTGCTTTGGATGTAGCCAAAAAGCAGCTCTGACTGCATTCTCCTCTCTGATTGTCAGATGTCCAGTGTCTGACAGCATCTGAGATGGGTAAGATCTGTGCAAATAACCCAAAACCTGGAGAGCCAGCAAACTGACGTCACTTTTGTTTTTAAGAGAACTACAGATTGTCAGAGGGAGCAAAGTCATGGAATCATACTGTGGTGGATTGTTTTTATTATGATTTTTTTTTCTTTTACTTAACACAACAGTCAAGATTTTTGCTGATCTGGTATCTGGTTTTTCATGTTCTGGAAGAACACTTAACTGGAAAGATGAGGACAAGTGCCTGCTCATAGCAAGCAAGTTATTGTATGGTCAGTCTGACAGGCATGCTGGGGGCTAAAATAAGCATCGCAGGAAAAGTGATCTTTTGTTAGGTCTTTGAAAGTTTTGACGCTTTGAAAATGCAAAAATATTGGGATGTGAGGAAACTAGAATCAAAGGGAGCTGTCAGTCAGGGGTAGTAGCTTCTTCTGCACTGGTAATATTGAGAAGAAGAATTGCTTTTATTAAGATACCTATCACAAAAACAAAATAAGTGAATGCTGTTGAGGCAGACAAGCCAGTTTCAATCTCCAGTGGAGAGTGCTGCAATCTGGTGGCCTGGCAATATTCAGGATGGGCACGGAGGGCTGTCCTGGTGTGGCCATAAAACTTCTGAGATGGGAATGTTAATGCATCTTTAACTAGATCTAGTGATCTTCAGGTTGCTCTGTGCTGAAAGGTTGATATAGGTACATGGATATAGCTATTTCCAGGATGATAGCCATACTTGAAGTAATCTGTACATGAGCTTGAATTTCTGTTTTCCTTCTACAGGGTGTTAAATAGTGCCATACCTATTAATGAATGAATTGTACCTGCATTAACTGTTCTGTGCAGTTGACTTCTAAATCATAGCTATAGCTTGAGATATGGTCTAGGAGTGTAATACTTAGCTAATACTTCATCTGTTTTCTAATTTGTGTAAAAGCTTATTCTTTTTTCTTACTGTGTAATAAATCGTTGTCCACAAAATTATGTATTATGTGCATATGTAGTTGCTACATTCTTCTATGACTTCCAGTCTTAAAAAGCCCAAAACTTTATTGAAACAAAACATACAGTGAAATAATTTCCTTAACATAAAAGAAGGGGAAATCTGAATCATGAGCTTCAGCTCAAGATATACAGATCTGGGCCTGGATTGATACCCTTGCTTCTCGAAGCTCAACCCTTGCCTCTTGAGATGTTTGATCTTTAATAGGTACCCTTGGACATATTTATATATGCATGTTTGTACTTCTCTGTGTGTGAATTTATTTAAATCCCCTATGGGAGATATAGTATGGGTATTGGCATCTTAGATCTAGAATTAAATCCCTGCTGTGCTTACAGGATTTGAATCGTTTCACAAATGTTAAATTAGTCGGCAGTTAGGTGCTGCTAAATCCTTTAGGCATAAACCCTTGCCCAAGTCTGAACCCTGTGACTCAGCAGCAGGGCCTCCCTTAGCCTTTGGCATCCATAGTGCCTGTGTAAATCATTCTGCACTGATTCCAGACAGATTTTCCTCTGTGTGCATCGTCCCATGTAGCAGTTACCAGAGTGAACCCTGCTATTCAACCTCATCACCCTTTTGCACATTTACATGAAACCTGCTTTTGCTAATGCCTTTAATGGAGGTTCTCTAAGTGACCTAAACCACTCAGACTTGTCCAAATCGTCTGACAAAAGCCTGCCTGTGGCAGTAGAGCATGTAGAGAAAAACTTACCTGTCTGAGCCCTCTGTAAAAAGAGAATGGTGATGGAAAGGCATTTTCTCACTGCAGCACTGTCTATAGGAACTGCTCTAACTGTTCTAATCATTAGTGTTCAGAATGAAATCCTCTGATTTTTCAGCACAAGCTGCAAGCAGCACCCATTTCTTTGGCTCACGTCCAGGAAAGCACTTTAAAAGTTCAACAGGCATAAATTAACATTTCAATCTCAGTGAAATTGGTGGGATTAAAAGACATGCCTAAACTTAGGCAGTTGTTACAGCTCTCTTTGGCTTTTGTACACTTTCTAAATTGAAGCCTCAGGGTTTGTTTTTTTCCTACAGTGCAGTTATTTAGAGATAGTTATTTTTTGCTAAAGCATCTGGTAGGTTAAATTGCTGTGCCCTCTGCTTTAGCTATATGGTTTTGTATAACGGAAATGTTTGTTACCTGGGTTTGGATGTTGAATAGGTTTAGAAGAAAGGTTTAAGGTAATCCAGATAAACTCAGGCTTCTTTGGCAAAAGAAGGCTTCATGTGCTTCAGAAAGGCCAAGACATTCTTCCCTTGTGTCTTCTCCACTTCTCACCACACTGCAGTAAGGTGGGAGTGCATTTACCTTCTGTAGCTCCATAGAGCTCTGCAAGCTGGCTCCTCTTGTTATCCTGAGAGGCCTGAAACTGCCTCTGGCTCCAGAAGACCATCTGCACCATTGAACTCTTCAGTAGATTTCAGGGCTGGTGGTGTTGTCTCTGTAGTTTCTGCCTTGGTTCATGCATCAACTACTTTTCCTCATTCTGTCACTAATTAGTAACTTTGGCAACTCTTACATGCAGTAAGCTCCTGGGCTATGTTCACCTTGACATAAATTCCTCACTGCCGTAATGCAGATATGTTTCAGTATTACTTCCTTGCATAGAATTTTAATTCAGGCACAGTAAGATCTCACTTCTTAGAGTGCATCATTCTGAGCTCCAAGGATTTTGCTGGGAATTTGAGATAGGTTTAAAGTATTAGGTGGAGGAGGACGGGTTGAAGATTTCAGGGAGTTTGGTTTGTTGCATTTTTTAAAAAGGTTGATCATTTAGTAATTGCAGTAGTGTAGGAATGGAGTGAGGACACCTCTACATTGTGGCAATTAGGCAGTTAGTAATTTCTAAGGTATTGCTGCAGCAATTTAGTCATACGAAGCTTATTTTAAGAGCTAGTGAGAAGAAATGCTGTCTCTCATCCTTGTTGTTGGCACATGGTAAGCAGGAGCCCTGGGTCCCTGTGGGGGTGTGTTACCACAGTGACCAGCTTCCACATCTGCAGCAGCTGTGGGAGGAAGCCACCAGGCTTTCCCCATCTGCCCTTCAGACAGAATCTGCTGGCACCCTGCTTTCAGCTTGCAAAGGCACTTGCAATTAGGATGAAAAGTTTTCAACCTGTTATGCAAATTACTTCACTACACATAAGATCAAGCTGCTGTCAGATGCTTCCTGGGCTCTCTGATGACTTAACATGGAAGTTATGATTTATTTCATCTCTCTAAACATGAGCCTGCTCTGCTTCCTGACATCTTGTAAGAAGAGGGTTGTTGATTGTGTGTGGCAGGACAGCACCTGTCACAGACTCACCAAATATGCTGAGTTGGAAGGTACCCACAAGGATCATGGAGTCCAACTCCTTGCCCTGTACAAGGCCATCCCCAAGAGTCACACCTTGTGCCTGGGAGCATGCAAATGCTCCTGGAGCTCTATCAGCCTTGGGACTGTGACATTCCCTGGTGAGCCTGTTCAGTGTCCTACCACCCTCTGGGTGAAGAATCTTTTTCTAATAGCTAACCTAAACCTAACTTAAAACTCCCCTGCCACAACTTCAGGCCATTCCCTTGGGTCCTGTCAACAGTCACCACAGAGAAGAGATCAATGCCTGCAGAGGTAAGCACCTCTTCTGTGGGCTACCATCAGGCAGCCTGTCAGAAACTGCTCCAATTATTCCCCTCTGAAAGGGCTGTTTACCAGAGCTGTAGGTGTTTAAAGCAGTCCCAGGAGTCTTCTCTGTTCACATCCTGTCTTCTTTGTGCCTGCCAGCTCTTTCCCTCTTTCCACTTCTGCTGTATGGCAGTAGTATGCATGAGACCTGCCTTGCAGGACCAGAATTGGGCCAGAAATTTTTCAGGACTGCTTTGAGATATTAATAATGTACCAAATCTGGTATATTTTTTTTTTTTTTGTCTGTAAGAAGCATAACGGTCCTTTAAGAAGCTACAGAGTCACTACAAAATACTGGTTTGCTGATTCTCAAAGCTTTGTAGGCTTTTTTTCATGCTCGCCTTAGGGATATGCAGAAAACTGCTGCAGATTCTGATTTAGTCTTGCAGCTGCAAGAAAACATGATTTTGAAACACCCATTGGATTACCAGCTCTTATTTTAGTGGAAATAGTGGATTCATTTGAATCAGAAAGTAGCTGTGCTTCATGACAAGCCTTTTACCCAGACTGGCAGGTAGAGAACTGAGGCTGTTTGTACCTCACTGCATCCCAACACATAAATCAGAGGTGGGACTCGTTACCACTGCAGAGCCTCCCTGCTAGTTTCTCTCTCTCTTGCTGTCTGCACTGGGATAATCCAGGTTTTAACATGAGTACAACGTGCTTTCCTGTGGTGGGGCACACAAGAGTAAGCCACTTCCCAGATGGAGTGAGTTTTACTTGAAATGAGGTGTTTTACCCTCCACTCTGGTGTTGTCTTGCCATCAGCATCTTTTCTCCTTTTCTGATCTGCTGAAGAGCCACGTGCCCAGCGGGCCCTTAGTAACCTGCATGTGCTGGGACACCTTTACATGGGAACTCCTCATCTCTACTGCTGGCAATCCAGTAATCTCTTATTTTCTTTATAAAGAAGACAAACAAAAACCTTATTTTGTTGTTGTTTTGTGGAGACTGTAAGTTTCCACAACTGGAAAAGCTCTATTTGATGTCATGCAACAACTCTTAACAGAATATGATAGCAAAGAAGGATTAAACCCAGGTTTGTTACCTAAAGGTTCCCAAGAGAAATAACTGCCCTTTCTCAAGTAATTTTGTTTACAGTTATTTTCCTTTTAGACTAGTTAGTTACACTATTTTCTTATCGCTATAGTCTTCATGCTATTTAATAGTTACAATACAGTTAATATATAGTTAATAATAGGGCTGTCTTGAGAATGGTACTAATAATGTTTTTCCTTATACAAGTGATCCTGAGTCATTGGTGACAGCAGCTTCTCAAGCTGGCAGATGGTGTCTCTGTAAGAAAACATGTTTTCTTGCCTTGCCCATCAGTTCATTCCCAGACTAAGCAAAGAGAACTCAGTAGCAGCGTCTGTTGATGGAATAGTTCCTGTTAAATTCCATCTGCCTGCCAGCTCTAGGATGTTCAAACTGTGGTGTGTATATAAGGTACAAAAGGTATAATTAGAATTCTGATGTATCACAAACTAGAGTGGGTTGAGTTATGTAAGATGGACGTTTTTGGACACCCCTAAGTAATAAAAAAATCTCATGAGAGATGATGCTCAGTAGTTGTTTTTCCAGCCTGCATTATTATTTGCACCCATGAAGTGCAAGATGGAGATTTTTGACTGATCTGAAGCCAAGCCACTTCTTGCACAGTGACTGCATGGAAGCCTAACTTCTGAAGCAGAGGTTTTGGAGATGAAGGGACAAAGAGAAAAAAGAGAAAAGATCCCTGGGGCTGGAAGGGAGGATAAGCCCCTCCCCACCCAGACAATGTAAGCCTATAATTTGACCAAGCAGGTGCAGGGAGCCCCAGCACTGTCACTGGTGACAGCAGCAGGTGCCTTGCCATTGGCTCGTGGTGGCCACCGCACTGCGTGGGAAACCCATGCTCAAGCAGAGCAGCTGGAGGAACATGTGCTCCCATACCGCATGCCCCACAGGGAGTACTATTCTGTCACTGGGGGATCCTTCCAGGCAGGTAGCCCTGCTGCAGCAGTTCTTTCACATGAAACAAGTCATGAGGCTGCCACCTGTCCTTTTGTACTGCAGAGGGGAAAGCTTTCTGAGACTGCTAATATGGCTGATAGAACTAAGCATGGGCTGCTGCTGAACGGTGAAACCCTTAGGCTATGGCTGGATGCCGCTCTGGTGCTTCTCCTGTCCGTGCCTCATACCCAAGAGATTATCCTGGTCTCTTCTCTCCCTTTGTGAATGGGAGAGGGTTGTCCCTAGTGCTGGCACATCCAAGGAGCAGTGTGGTGTGCCACAGGGTGGTGTGGTATGACATCGTAAGTGTTTTCCTAACTTAGGTGCACTCTAAAATATTTTTGGTGGTGTAGGTTTGTTGGGTACTTTTAACACTTTTGTGGAGTAGCAGAGCACTCAGCAGTTGGGACGTGCAGCAGCTTCCCTCCCTCTCACCATGCAAACACAGGCAAAGTCATCTTTGGAGCATGGGTAATGCCAAAGCCCAGTAAGGATTTAGTGAACTGGCAAGGACAGGATGGTACCTTGGGCTAGGGGACTGCCTGCAGTAGACCTTGGGGTCGGAAGAGCGAAGTTGTCAACAAGCTGTTGTTTGAGCTACAGCCAATAGCCAGCTGTTATTAAATCTTGTCTAATGGGAGAATCACTGCAGAGGCAGCAGTATTTGCAATTTGAAAGAAATGAAAATTGTGATAATAAACCCCTGTCTGTCCTAGGGAGGGACCAAAACCAGGACATGCCGGCCACCAGCCCCCCCAACCCGGGGCATCTCTTGCTGATCACTGTGTGTTCAGAGATTTGTTCAGGAGACTTTTATGGCAGCAGACAGGAAAGTTTGCAACATGGGAAGTAGTGTTGTTACACAAACTGAATGGAATTTGTATAATCCTGACTCATCTTCGGTAGGTGGGGATGAATCAGATGTCCCTTTTCCAGCAGGAGATGCCAAGGACCAGCATGGAAAGTATGAGTGCTTGAAAGACTTCCTGGCCATGCCAGCCACAAACCAGCAAGGCGCCTTGATTTTAACTTTGCTTCCATTGTAGGAAGATTATCACAGGCAGCTTGGAATCAGCAACCACAGCCAGACTGAGGTGCTGCTGCCACCCTCATCTGTGAGGGCAGCATTTCCTGAAGTAAACAGAGGAAAAGTGGCAGAAAAATGACTCTTGGGTTCCTCCTTCCTTCCTCCTTCCTAGCCTCCTTAGTAGGCTCTGGAAAGGCAGAAGTGCAAGCACAGCTGCTGCTGGTCCCGAGTGCCTGTGTGCCCATTCCTGCACAGGGGCAGCACCTCTTGTGTCACACAGCATTGTCCCCAGCGCCCCTCTCCTCAGCTGTCCAGGTGCCAGCCCTGAAAGACCAGCAGGAACTCTGCCTGTGATTTGGGATGGATTTCTCAAGCTCATTGACACCCAGAGCTATGCAGTGTCTCCCACTTCCTAAGGCCCTCCCAAAGCAAGATTGCACCTGTGCCTGTTGTGTCTGTTCTCACAGACACAGAACCCTCGTGGGTTCTGGAATACAGCGTCTTCTCTCACTTCTTGGTGTCTTCTTCCAAGAAAGAAGTGTCTGGAGCACACAGATGGTATCTGCCCCTGCTCAGACCCATAAGTCATGGCAGCAGTTGTCACACCTTGCGGGACCATATACACGTAAACTACTGGCAGTTTCTGTCCTCTACTTCACTGCTTGAAGTAATGTATTGAGTAGTTTGGTGGGATACATACTCAGCTATACCAAGATTTTCTGAGAAAATTATATTAAGTAACATCTAGAACAAAATGTAAGTTGGGCAGCAACACTTGCTCTCTGTGTGGTTTGCAGGATCACTGCATGGGTATTACTCATCTCCCACCCTGTTTTCAGGTTCAGCACTCTCCTTTTGCTGGGTAAATGCACGGAACACACAGCACAGGAGTTGTTGATGGCACCATCTGCAAAAGCCTAATGGCTCATTCATTAAGCAGTGGGAACCGGCACCGCCACAGTCTAATCAGATATTGTATGATGAATAACTCAGAATAATCCTCGTATACTTGAATAAATATCAGGAGGAAAGGAAAAAGCCCCATACATATGGCACTATGTTAAGGGAACAAAACAGGCATTCTTCAATGTGCCAGGCTGCTGAGCTCTGTGGTACTGATGTTAATCATGCAGGTGGCTAATTTCAAATGAGGAACTGACTGAGGGATTCTGGCCCGGCATTTGGAAGGTGTTCTTAACTGGAAAAGAGCAGAGTGTCACAGAAAATGTAAAAATCCATCAGCCTCGCTTTCTGCAATGTGCCTGTGGTTGTGTTGTGTAAGCAGCTGGGGGACTGCATTTGGGAGGTCTGGCCTGAGACTGTGTTCCTTGTGGTGCTGGGCAGATGGCTGTGATCAGGTGTGTGCTGTCCCTCAGCAGCTCCTGCCTGCACACCCTGAGCTGCTGATCTGGCTGAAGTACTGGTGTGGTGCACTCACAGCACTAAGTGACCAGTGCTCAAAGAGCCTCAGGGTGGTAGGTGCTGTATAAATGGAGTATACAGACATAAGGTATTACGGTGCATAGTTTTTCACCAGAGCCTGTAGTGACAGGGCAAGGGATGACAGTTTAAAATTATCAGAGAGCAGGATTAGATTGGAAATAAGGAATATATCCTTCCCTGTGGGGGGAGTGAGACACTAGCAGATTGCCCAGAGGAGCTGTGGCTGCCCCACCTCTGGAGGAGTCAGTTTCTCCAAAAACACTACTCCTGTGCAGAAGAAATGCCTTTCCAGCTTCTGACAATCATGAAGTCATACAAGTTTTTCTATTTCAATTTTCCTATTTCATATCTAGAAATGCTTGGGCTTGAAGGCATGCTTTTGCCAACAGATGTAACTCTGTGACAGTGCCTACAGCTGTCTGCCTTAAACACACCAGTGTCACTGCTTGGCAGCTTGAGGATGAGCCAGCAAGTGTTTCAGGCAGATGGCCTGTGTACCAGGCCTGGTGCAAGTGCAACACCGAGTCTCATATATGTGCAGATTTTGAGCAAAGCCCTTTTTTTCCCACTGGGAATGTTCTTCATACTATAGTGCATATGCAGGGGAGTGCCTGAGGGGTGTGTGTTCTGCTCTTTCTGGGTCAGAAGAGCTGTGACCTCTCAGCATGGCACAGCACAGTGTTACCTCATTCTTCCCAGTACATGTGGAACAACTGAGGTATTGACTGTAACTCCTCACAAACGTGTTTTAAGCCCATGATCCATCCACTAACCAACTCTCATTTCTTTGGATTATGCTTAGTTTGCTCTGGTTTGTTATCAGCCTGAGAAAAAAAGGTATAATTAAGCCCTGACAAATCCTCTTGGTGCTCTATTACACCTAAATCAGTATCTCTTTTACAGATGAATAAGAACAGGACTCTCTTGTTCAAAGTATTTGGGCTTTTACAGTATTTAACATCTTGAGAGTTGTTACGGTTTCTTCATGCTACTTGGGCATTGCAAATGTTTACTCTGTAGGTAAAGATTCTGTCGTTGAAGATGGATAACACAAATTGCCAGCTCCTATGAATACATTTAAATCTGGTGGAAACTGCCTATTGTGGAGATGTTCCACAGCTCTGGGCAGTGTTTGTAGATTTCTCCCTACCAAAGTCCTTCATCTTGTCTCCTTTGAGATCACCTTCTTTTAATAAATCTATCATTTCAAAAAAGCAATCATGGGGGCTTTAGTTCAAAATCTAATAGAATATATATTTTAATAACCAGGAAAGGAAAATTATTTTTTTCCCAAGACAATACCTGGAGATTAGTAATAGGACCATCTGAAAAGGAGAAGTTTAATTGTAAGCTAGTTTTTAAAAATTTAATGTTTAAATATACATAGTTAAAGGAAAGTACCACTGCATTCTAAACAATGATTAAAAATATATATATAAGTATTCTAAAACAAGAATATTCTAAAACAAGAAATACAAGCTTCTGTTGTTGATCACATGTTACAAGAAATTTTAAGATGAAAAAAGCAATGCAATTAACAGACACTATTAAGCATTTGCCAGAAGACATAAAGCTACTACTCTGAAAACAAATCTAGGATTGGAAATAGGGAATCTGTATTTTACCCTTCTTACTTAAGTTAAGCATGTTTTGTTAGCTGGAAAGGAAATGTTTTGTTATTTTCCTCCCCAAAAGTAGGAAGGACAAAACAGGCAGTACTTATTCTGACATAAAAAATACAAATGTGAGTTTACTTCAGTTTTTATTGTGTCAATCCACCTGCAAATTCCTCTTCAGCCCCAGCACATCTTTAATGTGCAGAAGCTCTGTTTGATGCAGTTAAAACTGATCCCTGGACAGCAGGCATGAAATGAATACACCACTGTTTAGAGCTCTGAATTTCAAGAGCCTTAAAATCCTTAGAAGTCAAATAATTAAGAAGTTGTTATTGCACTCAGGTTCAGCATTCACTGTAGCATCAAAGTGTTCTGAGTTGGCAGCGCTCCTTGCTGACTGCTCAGAAAGAACAGCAGGCCACACTGGAAGTATTTCTTCAGGAAAAGAAAAGGAAGGGCTCAAGATTTACCTGGTTCCCGAGGAAGCACGAGTTATGGGACTCAGCAGGTGTCAGCACAGGTGGCCAGGAGATCCCACCTCAGAACTGGAGTCCAGCTGGAATGATCCACTAGTGATGGTTTCATTGGTTGGGATGGAGATTGTCCATGCGAGCACAGTAGGGTTGGGGACTTCGAACCTGGCTGCTGCAAAGCCAAGGGATAAAACAGAATAACTTAAATAATGAGGATTTCTTCCACCACAGGTTCTTAGGATTATTTGGCACAGTGTCTGGGGGAGTGAACAGGACCTCTGGTCTAAGACTTCCGAACTGAGACATAAGGTCAACGTGCCAAAAACTCCTCTCAGTGCAGAAGAGACTGCAGGGACACTCATGATGCTGAACCTGTTATTTTATGTGCTTGAATTAAAAAAAAAAAAAACAAACACTGGATGAGGGCTATCAACCTGGAACAGCTTGTAAAATATACTTTAAATTATCTTAATCTTATATTTTTAAGTCAAATACTTAGAGTGACAGACTTTTTCTCCCCCGGAGATGTCAAAGACACCTGGCTGGAAGGAAAACAAGTAGATTTGTTTGAAAGGCAGCACATGCAAGGACCTTTGTGCCATGTGTGAACTGTGAAATCGATTAACATTTCAAATATTAATACCAGAGTAGTAGTAGCAGCTGCCATCTTTATGCTATTATGCAAGCTGACCACAGAAATTCAATGTAAGTAAAGAGAGTGTAGTTTTTACTTCTTTACTCAAATCAGTTTAGTGGTGAATTGGGAAGAAATAGGGTGTTGCAATTATCATGGCCTAATCCTACAAGTCACTTGCAGGATGAGCCCAAGGCTTGTGCAAGCTGAAGTACATGGCCCTTCTGGAACATTAAAACTAGTGTGCAAGTCCATTTTTATATAAATCCTAAAATTGATTTATTATATTTAAATACTAGAAACTTGTTAATCTCACTGATTACCATTGCTGACAATCTGTAGAACCTGTGTTCTGCTGCTGTTTTGGTTAATTGGAATAAGTTAGAATTTTTACTTGGAGGCTGGATTGGAGCAGCCAGGGTGTGGGTCGATGGATAATTTCCTGCCCTACCGATACTTGCGGGCACAGCTTCTGGGGCAGCTTCCCAGAAGGAGCTGTGCTTTTGCAGAATGCCTTCGGGACTCTGCTGCCCTCCTAACAGTTGGCTAACGTAAGAGACGTTAAGACATCAGCATTATTTTATCTAGAATATTTATTATACTGTATGCTCATAGCATAACTTTGAGACGGATGTTATGTATTTAAAGCCATTATTATGATTCAATAAAGTGATTCGTGTGCAAAACTTTACATTCTGAAAATGGTACTGCACGGTGGTAACAGAGAGGGCGGGATCTTGTCCTGCCGTTCCTAGCAATGGCGATGCCTCCAGGATGCTGCGCAGCCAACAAAGGCGGCTGGTCACAGGCAAGGGCCGCAGGCGCTGTGCAGGCGGGCCCGAGAGTACCCGGGTAACAGGGTGTGGAAGGAAAGGCAGCATCGCTCTGGGACACGGTTCCCGGCCGCGCCCCGGGACCTGGAAGGTGACCCCGGCCAGGCCCAGGCACAGCGGCCGCAGCATCGGCGGAGGGGCTGAACCGCTAGAGCTGGCAGCGCGTGGCTCCTCCCGTCCTTTGTTGGCCTGGAACCGGAGGACCGGCCGCGGGCTCTCTCCCCGGCTGCCCTTCGAGGCCTGAGGCGCTCGGGCACGGGGAGAGCCCGGCGGTGCCCGGGCAGCGTCTCCCACGACACCCGGGCGGCGCCGGCTTCGGCGCAGGGGAGCTCGGCCCCGGCAGCCGGCGCGGTTCTGCCCGCCGGCACCACTCGGAAACACCCCCGACCTGTCCGGGCTGCGGGTGGCTGCGACCCGGCCCCGGCCCCAGCCCCGCGGCGCTCGGCGGCCCCGCAGCCTCCCCGCCCCCGGCACTCTCCAGGGAACCGTTCCACACGGAATCACACGGGAGCCGTCTCCCCATCTGTGCCGCCGAGCACCCCCACCCCCACCGCCCAGCCCCGCAGCCTCCTGCCATTATGTTCCTCCGACGCGGGGCCGGGCCGCGCCGCGGGCCGTAGCCCTGCCCGAGCCCGCCGGCTCCGGCCGCAGCAGGTGTGTCGCATGGGGACCGGAGGTTGCATGCTATGGGGTCGCTTCCTCCCGGCCCGGCGGCGGCCGGAGACCCGCGGGCACCCGTGAAGGGACTGCCCGGGCTGGCGGCTTGCGGGCCGGCCGGGCGGGGGCGGATCGTTCTCCTCGCCGCTGAAGGGGCCACAGCTTCTCCTCCCCGGCTGTCCCCACGGTTCGCAAGGCCCGCTCGGACAGGGCCAGTTCGGGCCGGGAGCGCGCAGACCCGCGGGGAGGTGCCCGGGGCCGCGGCAGCCCGGAGGAGGGAGCGGCCCCCCGGACCGAGGGGGCCGAGGGAGGGCCGGCCGCGGTTGCGGCCACAACAGCCTGTGTGGGGAAGACGGGCCGAAGCTGCGGAAGAACATGGTGGTTCTCCCCAGAACGGGGTGGGGATGAGGGATGCTAAGAAGGTGTCTCCGCAGGGAGGGGTGCAGGGTTGTGCCCGAGACCTCTGTTCAGTTGCAGGTGCAGCCAGGGGCAGAGGGGCTTTGCCGGGGTCGCCCAGCCGCCCGGAGGGAGCCCTGCGGAGCAGCATCTCCCGCAGCCTCCGAGAGGAGGGGGTTTCAGCGCGTAGGCGGAGGTGGTTACTGGTGTTCCCAGAGCAAGGGTGAGTAGCCAAGAGGAGCGGGGTGGCTGCTGTCTCGGTCTGGGTGCCTGTTAGCCATGCAGGAGGAAGGCCCTGGCGTGGGCGAGGTGAAGGGGAGCGGGCAGGAGCAGAGCGGCCACGGGCACAGGTGGGTGCGGACCCCCGGAGCGGCGTGGGCACCGCAGGGGGCCGAGACCCTGGGCAGGCATCGCCTGAGAGGTGCAGGGCCGGGCAGGCGGTCGGTCCGCACAATCTCTGCGGGGTGGGAGCTGCGCAGAGCCAGACTGGGCCTACCCGGCCGGCGGGTGCAAGCGGGGGGGGGGGGGGCTGCCCAGCCGTGGGGCTGCAGCACGCTGCTTCTCAAGACCTCTAGCATAGTCGAATAGTAAAAGAAAAAAAAAAAAATCAACGTAGCAGCCAAATCAGTGCTGCGAGTAGGGGGCAAAGGAACTATTTTGTAGGCATCTTGCTGCTGCGGAAATGGATTTCTTGAGGGGAGGGAGGCGCGTTTGTGGGTACTCTGTAGCAATGCTGTTCAGAGCACAGAAAATGCCACTCGGGTGGCCCCAGATGGAACGAGGAGTGGGGAGGGCAGATGGGAGAAGCCCTTAATCGGGCACCCCATGGCCGTGGGCATGAGGGGGCAGATGTGACGTGTGTGAGTAGCCACCCCTCATCTGGGGGAGCAGAGGGGTAGCAGCCCGGGTTAGCAGCCTGTCTCCCAGGGCTGTGGCCGAGCCTGCCTGGTGCTGCAAGAGAGATCCTGTGAGGATTTTTATTGCGGTCTCTTTGTTAGCTACAGACAGGCACGCACGCACACACAGCTCTCAGCCAGGTTGTGGGAGGTAAGTGGGGGAGGCGAGCAAGGGAGCGTGCGGGGGGCTCTGGGGAGCAGGGGCTGCGTGAGCCGGGCAAGAGGGGAGCCAGGGCACAGGGCTGTGCCGGCCCCACGCCACACAAAAACCAGCCCCTGCGATTTTCAGGGTCTTGTTGGCAACTCAGCGAGGGTTGCCATAGCTTTTTATGTAGGGTGACCAGAACCGGCTGGAACTGGTTTGAGGCAGATCAGCTCCTGAACACAATGCAGTCACTGAGCTACTACACTGGGATAGCTTCCTCCCTTCATGGCAGCCAAAAGCAGAGGAGCTTGCAGAAAGATACCTTCCCAAAACAGTATGTGAATGCACACTTTAGACACACAGCACTGGTATGTGGCTAACGTAGTCATAAAGGGTTCTGTATGTAAATGTACATATTTGCAGTAACTGAGATTACTTTGGCTTTTCGAGCCTTTTTATGCTTAAGGAATGGGAAAGAGCTGAGATTTATGACCCTTACTAAAATATTTTTGCTTTGCAAGGGTGGGACACTGGTTATGCAGTCTATTTTAAAACTAAATGAAATAAAATGGATTAAATTATTTGTAATTGTAGTTATGCTTGTGACTGAGGATGTTTTGCATGCTGTTTTATTTACAGGGTGCTGTCTTGTGGTTTGCTTCCTTAGGAAACATTAATGGGGGGGGTTGCTGTGCCTTTCTCTAAGGCCAGAAGGAAACAATATTGTTATAGAATTGTGCATAAAAGCATTGAAAAGATGCTATAAGGCATACTCGTTTTCCTTTTTTTTTTCCTTGTAGGCCTATTGATTGGGGCTGCCTTTAACCCTTTGGTGTTTGCAGAGGTAATGCAGATGTGGCAGTAACTGAGCACTGGCTAAAAAAATCTCTCAAAGGTCAAGGTTCACAAGGTGAGATGTGGTGGTTTGGGCTGAATATAACAATAGCATGGAGGTACATCCTGATTGCACACTTGGCACATTAGAAAGGAGACAATTGTTTAAGTGTTACTGAAGTAATGCTATGAAGGTTCTCTAGTTTTAATAGGATTAAAGCTGTTATTTGTAAAGACTTACTGATATCTTGGCTAAATACATTATTTTCATTGAAATATATCCAGATACAGGTTTTTTTCACAGTTGTAGTGATATATATAGAATAGGCCTCTGAATGACAATCATGGATTGTGGACCAGTTGTGACAGGGAGCTGTTCTGTGCTGTATTAGAGACTCACACATGCAGAATTTGCTGTCTGTAATTTGCAGATTATTTACACGTTATTGTTCGACCACATCTCAATGACCCAATACTTGGTTTTTAATTAAGGTCTTCAGTGTTAAATATGTACTTAATATCGCCTACAGAGAAAAAACCTGAGCAAAAGAAATAGTATGGATGGCTTTTCTAAAACTGTTGTAACCTGGGGAGGATTTTGCAGCAGCCAAGTGGAGAGATGTATTTTGAGGGGCTGAATGGAGCTCCAGTGCATTATCAGTAGTGTAAATTATAATATTGTGCATAGGAAACCGGATGGGCAGTGCAGCAGCTGCAGAGGGGACTGCTTTTTACTCAAAGTAATGGATAATGGATGAAATTTTTAGTTTTTCTTTCTCAAATGTATACTTCTTTCAAAATGTGTACTTAGATTTGAGCTGACGTTTTTATCTTATAGTGAGATCTGAGGGATTCAGAGAGAGGGAGAGGAGCAGAGAGAAGGAAGCAGAAACGAATCTAGCAAAGGGAAGAACAAAGGCTGTTAGAGCTTGCACAGTGGATCACTAAACATTTTGCCCCGGGGGATTCCTTTGCTAGAACTGTTACTTCCTATAACAGGAAATCAGCAACTCTAGAATCCTAACCAGTGTGATTTTTTTTTTTTTTTAAATCTTCTCAGTCCTGGCTGTGTTAGCTGGTTTGGTAATCTACAATCAAAGTAATATGGAGGCAAAACATGGGAAGTACTCTGTTGTGGTGTGAAATGAGGGTACTTTCCTCTGTGCTCAGCAGAACAGACAGTTCTAAAAGCCTTGAGAGGTTGTGGATACTGGGTAAGTTGTGTGATGGCTGCTGAGGCAGGGTAACACTACAAGGGAACCTTTTTGTTTCTAACTGCAATAGATTATGTAAGGCACTGAGCTATTAACTGTAGAAAAGTGAAAATAGCATGCTAACATTTGGCCTGAAATTCTTGGTTTGTGGTCTTTACTGCAGCTGTGATGTGGTGTTTTTCAGGTTTGATAGAGCAGTGAATAGCTTGTGGTGGAGCAAAATGCCTGACAGATCACTGTCCGATTTCTGCTCCTGTTCTTCAACAACGGGATGCAGAGGGTCTATATCTGACTATAGACATCTGTAGCAGAATGATGCCTGCAAACAGGAATTCTTGTTGCATGATTGGGATAGGATCTCTTCTGGATGAGAATGCATGTTCTTTTCCAGGTGTCAGCTAAAAATCATGTATTACACAAGAGTATCTTTGGGGTTTTTTTTCCTTCTGCCAGAATAGTAGGCAGCTTTAAAATCGTAAGTTCTTGGATTGTGACAAAATTCCTTGAATCTATTCTGTTTGGGTTTTTGAATCTTATCTGTATTAGGAATTTTTATTTTTAGCAAAGGAGATTTTGAATTTGCAGGGATTTTTGTTGGCTGTAAGATGAGAAAACTGAATAGATGGAGTCTGCAGTGTTTTTGGTGAGTTGTCTTTTTCAGTCTAGTAATATCTGTAAATGCTCTTCATCAGGAGATCTGGATTGTGCATGCAGGCCAGCTTTCCAGCAGCAAATGTTAATGCTGGAGGGCCAGTCTTCTGTATTAGCACTCAGGATCTCATTTTGCATTGGTCTCATTTATTTGATCTCCAGAATGAGGGTAAGGATTTATCACATTCCAAGTCCCTTTGGAATGAATTGACTTAACTGTTGTTTTCCTAGCCATATGCTTATGTGTTAAAATACAAATATGTAGCAGAGTAGCAGGAATATATGTTCAGAAAAACCCAGACTTGACCCTAGGCCTGCTTGTTGCCCTGATGGGCCCTACCTGGCTGGGGAGAGCTCTCTGGGAGGCTGTGGCTGCTCATGCTGTGCTTGGGCCACAGTTGCCATCCGCTTCAAAAAGAGTACCTTAAAGGAAAGAGGTGGGAAGCTTGTGCCATTTAGAATGTAATTCGAGTCTGCAATAGTTTGGGAATCACAAAATTCTCTTAACTGTTGTGCATCTGAATTATTCATGTGTTATTGGCCCAGCCTGTTTTACATATAGAAATACAAAATTAAGCCATGATTGTAATGAATTTCTAAGTAGGCTGCAAAAAGAATGGTATATAGATTTCGCTGCTTTTTAGGAATTCAGCTCTGCTTTAGGAGGGATTTTGGAAGTGGCTAGATACAAACCCTGCCCTGAATCTCTTGATAAATACAGGTGGTTTTCATGTGTCCAGCTGTAGCTGAAGATGGCTTGTTCAGCCCCACGTTGTGCATAAGGAGATTGCTTGCTCATGTGTTGAAACATCCCTGTTCTTTTTGCCAGCCAAAGGCTGATTGTCCTGAACTTTGAACCAGCTGCATGTGGTTCCCTTCAAGCTGTGCTAGCAGTGGTTCAGACTCCAGAAGATTCCCCTCCTCTTCTTGTTTTCTCATACCCCAAGAGAACCTCAGACACTCAGTTCAAAAATTGATGCGTTGGACTACAGGATGAGGCTCCTAAGGAGTCCTGAACTACAAATAACACTATTTTGGCTGTCAGAATGGTAGATAAGTCTTTTACTCATTGAGTCTTGAACATGGAAACAAATTGCATTTTCCCCTTTTTGAAGGCAGGTAGATAAGGTGTATAGTATAGAAAAAGTAGGTTTGTGGGATAAACTTTAAATGTGAAACACCCCATACTTTACAAAGAGGTTTACATTAGGACTGGCATGACCTCACTGATGCTAAATGGATGCTAAATAAGACCTTTATCCTGAGAAATGGAATTTTCTTAGAGTAAGAATTACTTTGCATACTATTAATGGAACTTCTGTGATTTGTGGAAGTGGGTGTTTGTCTGGGTTTTACAACAGTAAGTGGGCCCTTTGATAGTGAAAAACGAACATGTATTTTATGTATATGAGCATGACAGCCATTGCTGACTGTGGTTGAAGTGGCCTCTTGCATCCCACATCCCACTTGCCTGCTGAGTATGTCAAACCAGGCAAGGCTGTGACTGGAGATGTGGTTCCCATTTTCCGGAAGAAGGTTTTGTGGTTAGATTAGCATATTGCTTTGTCTGCCTTTACAACGCTTGGCTCTCAGAGCAAATTATTGGAAGTATGTTGGTCATAATTACTAATAACCAAGGAACTGCTCATAATCTGTGTATTAGGATGAAGTTTGCCTAATGTTAGGGTATATGTTACTGTAATTCTGATTGAATCCCTTATCTCTACCTGATGAAATTTCTTATCACAACAATAGAGAAACCTAAATGCAGAAAAGTACGGTTTTATGCTGGTTAGGCTGGTATTGCTCCCTATGTAGGCATTTTCTTCCAGAATGAGCTTGATGTTACTTAGACATCATTACTCTTGTTTGGAAGTGGGGTAATTATTCCAGATTACTGGAATTTTGTTCTGGAGTAGTGTGTCTGCCTGGTACTAATTTCTGTATGTGACTATACCAGAACCAAGACACTGCCATGTGCCAGACCCTGAAAAGAGGAGTCTCAGTGTTCTTTCAGTGTCCTCATTCCACAAAACTGGAAAGAATGCTGGTGTTTTTTTGAAGAACATGCAAAAGAAAAGGTCTCTGTCCTAAAGGGTGCAGTCCACAAATGTACGTAGCACAATCAGCAGTAAAAACAAGAGTTTAGGGCAGGTAAAGGAATGTAGTCACAGAACATGAATACCATAGGTGGATGAAGATTAAATTCGGCTCTTTTCCTATTTCCTTTGCTGCTGAAGGAAGCTGAAGTTGAGTAACTGAACAAAAGCAAGTAATTAAATATTTAAGTGGGATTTGAAGGTAAAGGGTAGGAATTTAGTAAGGCAGAAAAAATGGTCTGGTCCAGTTAAAGCAATTGTATAAAGTTGTTAGATTTGTGGTTTAGCTGTTCGGAAGATCTGGATGAATAGGAAAGTGAGTGTCAAGGAGGAAAAGTTTGATTCTTCAAAGGTTAAGGATTAAATCAAAGAGTAAGAATTGAGCATGTAAGACCATGCTTGTGATACAGAAATTATAAAAGCCTTAATGCATAGGGAATATTAATTAGAAAAGTATTGAGAAGAGAGGAGGATTATTTGCCATTTCTGGAAAGCTTGAGGCTGTTCTTGTACCTGATAGACAAAAATTAGGGGTCTGAGCAGTTTGGAGAAAGGACCTGGCTAGGAGCTGCCAGGTTATTCTGTTTCCTTGTCTTCATTAGACTGTTGAACTTCCCCAGAACAATTCTGATTGCAGTGTTTACAATTGCTTGGCTTTACCCAGAAAAGTACCTTTTAATCTCAGCAACAGCTGCTAGGCATCTTGGTCTTTCTGTGGCGAATGCTTGGCCTAATCTGCAGGTGTCCTGAAGCCAGAGCTACAAGATAAATCTGACTTTAAAAGTAAGAAAAAAATGTGTGTTTTTCTGGTGTGTCCCCCCATCTCAACAGAGAACATGAAATGTTAGGTTTGTTTTTCCTCATATGGCTAGAGCCTTTCCACCTGGAACAGGTACAGATACAGGGGTTGAGGAGAAGTGATAACAATTCCATCGAGTAAAACAAAAAAATCAGTCCTTCAGAAGCAGCTGTTTACTTCTAAGTCCTGTTTGTCCTGCTTGCTGCTTCTGCTGTCAGAAGAGAGTTCTTATGGTCTAGTTCTTGCTTTGACATAATTCCGTCAGTGATCACGCACACGTGCTTTGGGAAAGTATGAACACAAATAAGCCACTGCTGGTTCATCCCCAGAACTTAGTTTCAGTAAGATGCTGATGCACAGATACAGGGCTGGGTGTTGTGACTGAAGAGATTCAGGGAAACCTGAAAGGGTTTATTCAGAATCTGTTATTTTAAGTTTTTCAGACTTGTTATCTACCCAGAAGTTCTTTCAACCACCATCAGAAAAGCAGAACCCAGAAGCGTTTCACCTCACTGCTTTGTGGTTCTGTAGCTGTGTAATTCTGTTGGCCATATCCAGATTTTTTACTTATTACTTCTGTCACTGAATGATAAGTAAGCAAAGTAGTGCTTGAATTTTTAAATAAACTGGTTTTCTGTATAGCTTTTCTCAAGCATTCTCAGAGCACTTTTCAAAGAAATTCCAGTTCCTGGAAAATCATTATTTCCTAGGGAACCAGGAGCTTGCCTTATTTCCTCTTCTGAAGTATTTACAGGCGTCATGTTGGCCCAGAGAAGGAATAGACTCACAGCTTGTCTGGCAGCCAAGGTGTCAGTTGATTTTGATCTTGGATAAAAGGCGGAGTTTTATCCTTAAAGGAAAGAGTTACTAAAAGGTTTGTGGAAGGGAAAAAAAATGGAGTAATATGGCTGCAGAGTCCTGGCAATTGTGGTGGAAACATAGTTTTATATATTGAAGCTTAAGATGGGTGCCCTAGAATAGTGTGGAAGAGATTAATAAAATGGCCAGGTTAGAACTTCTCTTCCCTGTGTATCACAACTGATCATGTTTGTCTCCTTTTTTGTTTAACTCTGCTTGAAAAGTTTGAAGAATGAGGGAAGTTCTTGGTAAGGGCAGCAGTAGTTCTCAGTAAAGGACAGTGTCTGCTGGGGTGTTGTGATCTTAAACATACTTGGAAGAATTAAGTGTGTAAGCAGGCCTTAATTCACTGTTATGGGCTAATGTTAATTAAACTCCAGGATATGTAATTAGTGGAAGTTTCAGACTAGGGGGACTATCTAGCTCTTTTTGAGTGTATGCAATAACTGGAAAAAGACATCTATGGACAAATGTACAACCAGAATGCAATTAGTATCCCAGATTATGAGGAACCATGTCAAAGCTTTGTGTCATTTTACATGAATTTGATATGCTTTGGTGTCTGCAATCTTTTCCATTTAATCCTCACAGAAACTTGCTTTGTGATTTTGATCCTGTGTATGCATCTCTTTTTTTTTATTAAGGACTTCTTAAGTTAGACAAAAGGCCCAAAACCATTAAGTGAACTGTGTAAACAAATTTCCAGACCCTTCCATATTTATTTGAAGCTGTTTCATGAAGTGTCTGTGTCTATTCCAGTATCCTTGAAAAATTTTCCTGAGTTGCCTTTTCATAGTCCATAATGACCTCAGGTAGCCAGTGTTGATGAATACCTAAGTCTTACAGATGTTTATTACTTTATACTTCATTATTTTCAAGAAGACTCCTCAGATCAATGGCGCAACTGTTGGGGAAAGTCAAGACTTAAGAGAAATTACAAGTGTCTCTTGTTGTTTTTATGCATGTCCAAGTATTTTCCAGTCTGGGTGGGTGAGGATAGGAGGGAGAGTAGGAGAGGGAACAGGAAGAAAGTGACTGCAATTTGGGCCCAGAATAAAATAGCCAGGTTACCATATGTGGAGTTTATGAATTACTGTAATTCTTGGTGTAATAATTCAATGGTACACTTTGACTGGAACGCTGTCCTGTAATGTATAATCTCTGAAAACATTACTTCAGAAGTGAAATAACACTTATTTACCTGGCAGATGTGAACAGGCACTTGTTTTGTATAAGACTGTTACACTGTTATGCTGTATAAGACTGTTTAAGACTGCAACTAGAGCTTAAAGTGATGACTTTCTGCTTATTTTACAGATTTGCTTATAATCAACTACATGGCCATGGGGGATATGAAGACCCCAGATTTTGATGACCTTCTTGCAGCCTTTGACATACCAGACATGGTAGATCCCAAAGCAGCTATTGAATCTGGACACGATGACCACGAAACCCACATAAAACAAAATGCTCACACAGATGAAGACTCCCATGTCCCATCATCATCTGATGTTGGGGTGAGCGTCATTGTGAAAAATGTGCGTACTATTGATTCCTCCGAAGGTCTGGATAAGGATGGCCACCATTCCACAGGCAATAGCTTGCACAATGGCTTCCTAACATCAGCAGCTCTTGAGAGTTACAGTAAAGATGAAGGGAAATCACTTAAAGATGATGGGTCAGCTTCTGAGACGACACTGAAGGATTCAGCTTTCAACCAGTTCAGCCCAATATCAAGTGCAGAAGAATTTGATGATGATGAGAGAATTGAGGTGGATGACCCCCCGGATAAAGAGGACGTGCGTGCAAATTTCAGAGCTAATGTCTTGGCAGGATCTCTGTCTCAGCAGGAATATGACAAACTAAAGGCACTTGGAGGGGAGAACTTAATTAAATCTGGAATCAGTGTTTCAAGTAGTATAGATAAAAATAAAACTGCTAAACGAGAAACAGAGACAAACTCCATGAATTTAGGTGTCTATGAGCCTTTTAAAACTAGAAAAACAGACGACAAGTTACTAAAAGACAATTCTGACAAGCTTCTTGAAAACAGGGCACTTGATGGAAAACTGAGTACTGAAAAAAGTGACACAAATCTTGCCAGCATTTCCCAGTCCAAAGCGAAGTCATCAGCAAAGCTTTCGTCCTGCATTGCTGCAATCGCAGCACTGAGTGCTAAAAAGGCAGCTACAGATAGCAGTAAAGATTTACAGTCTAATTCAGGAGAGTCTTCTCCATTACCAAAAGACATGAATGAAAGTCCCCGGGCCATGGAAAAATCTCCTGAGTCTCAGAGTCTCATTGATGGTGCTAAGAAGCCGTCTGTCAAACCGCCCGATAGTCCCAGAAGCATCTCAAGTGAGAACAGTAGCAAAGGGTCTCCGTCTTCTCCTGCAGGGTCAACACCAGCAATCCCTAAGGTTCGCATAAAAACCATCAAGACTTCTTCTGGGGAGATCAAGAGAACTGTTACTAGAGTGTTGCCAGAAGTTGATTTGGACTCCGGTAAAAAGCCAGAGCAGAGTGCTTCCATGGTAACGTCCATGACATCTCTCCTGTCCTCACCAACTTCCGCTGCTGTTCTCTCCTCTCCTCCCAGAGCTCCTCTGCAGTCCTCAGTTGTCACCAATGCAGTTGGATCTGCAGAACTTGCCCCCAAACAGGTCACTATCAAGCCCGTGGCTACTGCCTTCCTGCCCGTTTCAGCAGTGAAAACAGCAGGTTCCCAAGTGATCAATCTGAAGCTGGCTAACAACACCACAGTGAAAGCCACTGTCATTTCTGCCGCGTCCGTGCAGAGCGCCAGCAGCGCCATTATCAAAGCTGCCAATGCTATCCAGCAGCAGACGGTCGTGGTGCCAGCATCGAGCCTTGCCAGTGCCAAACTTGTGCCAAAGACGGTCCATCTTGCCAACCTTAACCTTTTGCCTCAGGGTGCTCAAACCACCTCTGAACTGCGCCAAGTGCTAACAAAACCCCAGCAGCAAATCAAGCAGGCAATAATTTCTGCAGCTGCCTCTCAGCCTTCGAAAAAAGTGTCTCGAGTGCAGGTGGTGTCATCTCTACAGAGCTCTGTAGTGGAAGCATTCAATAAAGTGCTGAGCAGCGTCAATCCCGTACCAGTTTACATCCCAAACCTTAGCCCCCCTGCCAATGCCGGAATCACCCTACCAACACGAGGTTACAAGTGTTTGGAGTGTGGCGACTCCTTTGCTCTCGAGAAGAGCCTGACCCAGCATTATGACAGGAGGAGTGTGCGAATTGAAGTGACTTGTAATCATTGTACAAAGAATTTAGTTTTCTACAATAAATGTAGTCTCCTGTCCCATGCTCGTGGGCACAAGGAGAAAGGCGTCGTGATGCAGTGTTCCCACCTGATCCTAAAACCAGTCCCAGCAGATCAAATGATAGCATCTCCTTCCAGCAATACTGCTGCGGCCGTGCTCCAGAGCCCAGGGGGAGCTGGCATGCACTCGGTAACAAAGATCCAGACTGGCTTAACTGGGACAGTGATCTCGGCCCCTGCGAGCTCTCCTGTCATTCCAGCTATGCCGCTAGATGAAGATCCATCGAAACTCTGTAGACATAGTCTAAAGTGTTTGGAGTGCAATGAAGTTTTCCAAGATGAGACATCTCTTGCAACTCATTTCCAGCAGGCTGCAGACACAAGTGGACAAGTAGAGTATCCTATGTTTACATTCCAATGTTTCATCTATAAGCCTAGGAGACTTTGGATATGTTTTTACTTTCATTTAGCTGTTAATTATCTGAACCTCTGTGATTAAAATGATAAACAAAAACCACAGAAAGTCTTGCAAGCACTTATATAGCAAATATCAACACTTTTTAAATAAGACTTCTTAGAAATTTTTTAGGACCTGAAATCTGAAATTGACACGGTATATTTTTGCTAAATTTTAGCATTAGATTTCTTAGAGCTGAACATTATAATACGGAAAATAATAACGGGTTTTACTAACAGTATGTTAATGCTTCTTTCTGTGCTTTGGAATTTGACTACCCTGTGGAATCCACTTAATTGGCACCCTCATTAACAGCCCATCTATTCAACCTGAATGATAACTTTAAGTGATTCATTCTCGATTGGTCTTCAGGTTTTAGAGTTTTCACCAAGTGCCCTAAGTGAGTGAGGTATTCCCTCACATGCAGGGAGGGACTCAGGCAGTGACGAATGGCACACTGTCTACTGACAGGCATGCCTGCTGTTTGCCTCAGCTCTTCCTTAGAAAGTGCAAAATGCTGTTCTCACTTGCACATCTTCCTTTCTGTGTGACCATTGGTTTAGGTGGTTGGGTTTTTTTTCCTCTTACAAATGCTCATGAGTTCAGCTTAAAGCCATTTGAAAATTCTTTACTAATGTATGTGGCCTCACCTGAAACAAATACGTCATTCAATAAAACTTAATATTAATCAGTGTGTGATGTATTTTATAATCCTAGCAGAGTGAAGGTGGTTAATTAAATGATACGGTTGGATCTCTGTTGGGGTGTGCCAATTAAAAGGGATTCTGGTGTGTTTCAAAGCATTCAGGTGAGCTTGGTGCTCCAGCTTCTTGCTGCGGGGGAAGCTGAAAACCTGCAAGCATACTCAAGGCAGTAATACCCCAGGAATCTTCCTGGGAATCACACAACAGTGGACAGGCTAAAGATTTTTAAATCCTGCAGTTAGGAAAAAATGTCCTAGTCCTAGGATCACAGGCAGGTTCCTGTCAGGATCTGTTCACAAGATTTAGGGCCTATTCTGTACCACGAAGCAGCTCCACTGCACCTACCACTATAGGTAGCAATGTAAAGAGATTTGCATGTGGAAGTAACCTTGATTATGTGGCTTTGCCTTAGCTCCTCCCATTAACTGGCTAGCAGAGTTAGACTGAGATAGGCTGGATTCCAAATGGAATGCCATGCAAATGAATGTCTGGTGTAAGATACTACAAGTGTGCCTACCTAAGGGAGTTTCCTTCAGCAAACTTGTCCATCCATAGATGTTGCTGCAGTTCTGAACAGGATCTAAAGGCTGACCATGAGTATATTCTGCACCAGCTTGAGCTACTTAATACTTAGGGGTTTTAGCTAACTGATTTGCCGGTGCTTATTGCTTGTAGATAGATTCTTTCCTATAAGAAGCCCATTAGGTAACATTCCATCTAAGATCCAGTAGTCCTTGCAAAACCTGTTGGTTTTGGTACTGGAAAATGAAGCAAGTAAGAAGGTGCCAAGACAAAGCAATTGCATGAGAGACACAGAAGAGGTTGGGAGGATGAGACTAAAATAGAAATGGAAAAGAAAGAGAACAGAGATAAAGTGATAAAAGTTCTCACTTTAAGGGTGTGAGGATTTTTGTCTTTATGGCAAAGTAAACTAAACCTTTTACCCTTCCCTTTCTCCTTCTGTCTGGTGCTTTTTCCCTGTTGCTGCTGAGTTGCTCGCCATACATGTCCTTTAGGTACTGTCTGTCCTGGTAATTTACTAAAGGAAAGCAATTGTGATGTTCACAGAATGTCAAAATGCAGCTGCAGGGAGGTGTGGGGAGAGAAGTGTGAATTCCCAGGTACGGCTATTCAAAGAGAGAAGCCCCTGGAGCTGCTGCAGCAGCTGCTGGCATTGCCTGCTGCCTCTCAGGGTTTGTGTCTCCTTATGAAAACTTGCTCTGCTTAAGAGCTGCAGGTTTAAAAAAAGGTGCAAAGCACTGGAGAAAAATAAGCTGTTTTCGTGTTCTTCCACTTGAAAAGAACACTTAATAAATGAAGTTTTAAATCTACTTTGTTGAAATATCCTTTTAAATATCAATTAAACATTTTTCATAGTCCGTTCCATATGTCAAGCAGCTGCTGTTTGTTTGGTTGCTTCCTGTAGGGGTAGTGTTTCCTGGAGAAAGACTCTGTATAGGCATTGATTACTAAGTATGTTGCTACTCTTTCATTAGATGTTACTTCTTGAGAAGCTTGGATGAGAAATACTCTGACTTGTTATCCTTCTTAATGCTTGGCATTGGCTTTTTGCTGTAAAACTGCCATTATTGTAGGGGGGGAAGAAGACAGGGAAGTTAGATGAGATTGGTATTTTTTTCTTTGAAAGGAAGGAAGAAAGAATAAAAATGAATACCTAGATTTTGCAAACAAGTAATAGAAAAAAAGGTTATTTGCAGCTTGCTGTTCTTTCTGATGTCCCATCTGATAGCTCCTGAAATGGAAAATGTATAGTTTTGTGTTTCCAATGAGTAAGTAGATGCTCATATACTCCTGTTACGAAGGTAGAATGTTTTGTTTAAATAAGCAATGGTAGAACAATCTTAGCAGTGAAAATACATTCCCTATAAAGTTGTTACCTTTCTGTAATGTTTTATTGCCATTAATATTCCTGTTAAAGGAATATTAACCTAAAGGAATATTCCAGCTAAAGGAATATTAAGCCTGACTCACTGACAGGTTTTCTGGCTGAATGAAACCCTCATCTACTTGCTGGGGGGAAAAGGTAGCAAATCTGGGCTAATGAATGTTAATATTTCTCTCAGTTATAGATAGGAGTATATAGCTCCAATGGAAACTACATAGCTCATTTCCCTTCATACTCAGCATATGTGTGTATCTTTATTTTCCAGCTCCACCATTTTTCCTTCTAACCCTTTTTTTTTTTCTGAAACTTTGACTTTAAATGCAGGCAGGTGATGATTTTCACAAACTGTGTTTTATTTTGGTGTGGGTTGGAATGAGAGAACTGGAAGTTAATGCCACCTTAAGCCCAAAATAAAATGGTAAGCAAATGTGCTGAATATCAGAATTTCACAGTAGATGCTTCTTGTTCTACTGTAATCAGTTACAATTAAACATTTTCTGTATTCATTGAAATAGCAGAGCAGGGACCTTAACTGAGAGCATTATTGGCATGTTGGGTCAGCAAACGAGTCTGGCAGCTTGCTGCAAAATCAAGAAGATGACTGAGCTGGGGCAGGAATGTTGTGTGGCTCTTCTGTGGCATCACATCCCGGTTTCCTTCAGAAGTCCTGCAAGCCAAAAGCTTTGGAAGGAGGACTGTGAAACCTCCAAATGTTTCTGTTACTGAAATAAGAAGTTCTGATTTGCTGTTTTCTTAACATTATCAATTAATGCTCCAGATTCTCTAGTATTGTATTACAGCTTGTTAATACAGGAACAGCCAAAGAGAGATTTGGGGAATGGTAGTGAGCCCAGTAAATGTGGCACTTATGGCTGGTCAGAGGGTTTTTCCTTTAGCTGAACTTAAGACAAAGTTAACACCCCAAAACAGTTCTGGTCAGCCTGAGGTTGTGAGTCCCCCACTTCTGGATACTGTTTAGTCAATTAAGGCCAAGTATTTGACATTTCAAAGTGAATATTTCAGTGTGTCTCAGTACAGCCTTACTGTGTGCCAAAGGCTCTGAGCAGGTGCCAGTTTGAAATCCCTGTAGATAGCTGAGTTCAGGCAGAGCCTTGCAGGAGAGCAGTACATCTACCCATGCTGAGCACTACTGTCGTGGGCTGGCAGGAGGGCCAGTGGAACCTGCATTGCAGTGATGGCAGGTTTTCTTTGCTTAACACGCTGTGTAATTTAATGGTTTGCATTTTGCCATCTTGCTGCGTCAGAGCATGGGAGAGCTCTGTTTGTACAGACTGTTCAAACACACCAGGCCACAGTGCTCTCAGAGCATTTATTTCAGGATTTCTTCATGCATGTGTTACTAAATAATTTATAATGTAGCTCTGGAGGGTTTTTTGTTGTTTTTTTTTGTTTGTTTGTTTGTTTTTTGTTTTGTTTTGTTTTTTGTTTTTTTTTTTTGTTCTTCTTGTTGTTGGGTTTTGGTTTTTGTTCGTTTGTTTTGGTTGTTTTGGGGTTTTTTTTGTCAATATTCTTGCAGAGTGTAGACATTACTACATATGCCAGACTCTTAGAGAGAACATTCCTAAAAATTTGCAAATACATGTTCCAAAAAATACTGATGTCATTAATAAGTCTTGGGTTTGTTTTTAAATCTTTGCAAGTCACTGGTGAGTTTCACAAGTCCTAAGCCATGAGACAATAGTAATAATTTGATTCTGGAGTTGTATGTAGGCCCATTGCACTGTTAAGGTAATCTGGGAAGGCACCTGAGTAGTATTTCTGTAAACCATGTGTATCTCCCGTGGTCAATGGTGTATGAAGCAGCTCTGTGGCCCAGAATGCCAGTCTGTCTGGCTACCAGCACCTGCCAGCTCTGCCAGCAGGACTTGTGTTTGTACTTGCCTATTGCTTTGGGTCCCATCCCAGTTATGACATTTAACCTTTTTTTGCTATATTGCAGTGTTTGACACAAGACATTATGTAGAGCTGAACCAAACCTTTTGTCTCATCTATTCTGGTTTATCATTTAGAAGACATGCAATATCTGCCAGATGCTGCTTCCTAACCAGTGCAGTTTTGCATCACACCAGAGAATTCATCAGCATAAATCTCCATACACGTGTCCTGAATGTGGAGCAATCTGCAGATCTGTCCACTTCCAGACCCATGTCACTAAGAACTGCCTGCATTATACCCGAAGAGTTGGGTTTCGGTCAGTATAATGATTCCTTTTGTTGTCAATTTATTTATAATTTATGGTTTTAAAAGTGATTTGCCATTTTCATAAGCATTGTTTGGACAATACCAGCTTCATGGGTTTAAGATTGTCATGGCAACAGTACTGTTAGTACTAAAATTTTGGAATAAATACATTAGCATTCTGCTTTGTTTTGGGCATCCACTTTTGTATATGAATAAACCAGAATATCAGCTAGTGTCACACAGATTCAGGACTTCACGGTTTATAAAGTCTAGAGAATTCAGATGCATTGTCTTAATTTCAGGTTCTCAAAAAACTTCTCATGTTTCTTCAGAACATTGAATTTTAGACTGTTGACTCTCTGGTAGAACAGTAATTTTCAGTATGTCCAGCATGTATGGTTGAGATGTTGATGGGCATACTGCACCTGTCTGGTTGGTCTCTTTTCTGTAGGAAGTCAAGATTCCTTGGCTTTACATCAATTGGAAATTGCCTTTCTCAAATAGCTTTGTCCTTTGGTTCTCGTTTTTTACTCTTCAGTTTCCCTTTGAATTTTACGTTTCCCTGTAATGGCAACTCACTGTGAAAATGAGGAGCAGAGGCATTTCACAGAATTGTTTAGTTCTGAAAGACTTGAAAAAATGTTTTCTGCTAGAATTTTCCTTGCAATGAATGCAAGGCAGCACAGCAAGAGATTAGAAGAGCCACCCATATCCCAAGCTTTGCTTAGCACTCCAAAACCACATCCACTTCACCCTGTCTGCCTGGTAAAAGGCCATTCTAAATCTTAGAGCAGGTAGCTCCTTCCACCCTTAAGGTGCCACAGTTCATTTTCCAGGACGGCTGTGCAATCTTCCCCTAAGGGAAGAAAGCATTTTTACCTGCATCAAGCCTCTGTTTTTTAGCTTCAATCCATGGCCTGGCACAATTCCAAGCCCTTTTCATTTCTTTGGGGTCTTTTACCCTTTTCTCTCAAGTGGTAGTATGTCTTGTCTTGCTTTTTCTCCACCTGCTTTTTGCACTCCACTGCTCTTTCCTCTAATGTATGTCTCTTGGGTCTGTACACGGAATCACCTCTAGGGACTCCTGACCTGCCCCAGTAACACCAACAGAATCCCCTTCACTGTGAATCTAAGTCACTAAATTTTCAAGATGTCTCATAAACATCTCAAGTCACACCAAGTCAGAATTTCTTGATCTGGTGAGACTAAAGCGAAGTCACCCAGGCAAGCAAAAGCAGCCTCTGGGAATATTACTGTCTCCCTCCTTAGACTTCTCAGCCTGTCCTTAGAACTGAGATGCTTTTGCCTAAGGAGCAGCATAGCCTGTCCTGCCTTTCCAAAGGGCCTCTGCCAAGAAGTTCCCTTTGATTCCAGTGATTTAGGCTAGTTGTCTGCACTGAATCAGCAGAAAATTTCAGCCTGAAGTTTCACTGCATCCTGCCAAGGTGAAAGCAAGAAGCTGTTAGAGCAGTTCCCGAAAGGAAGGCTTGGTCCTTAGGAACTGTGCAACATACAGTGGTGGATGCTGAGGATGAGTTGGTATGTGGCATCACTAGAAAACAAAGTCAAGCCGTGGCGTGGAGAGATGAAAATGCCACCCGGCTCTCCGGAGGGACACCTCAGGGGTAGATGTGTTACTGAGTGCATCACACTGTATACTGCTGTGAAGAAATGCTCAGCTCTGTGTGAGCACAGAAGATCTTAACAGAGCCAAAAAAGATCAGAATGATGTGCTGTAGAGAATGCATTGGTAAGCAGAGACTAGATGGGTATAAATGAAATGCCCAGAGAAAGAAAGGATGACATTTCATAAAATTCAAGGGTGATAAATTTTAGAAGTAAAATGGGATCCTTTGGATTGCATTGGAATGGAATGTAGAAGTGTATTTCCTGCTTTATTGCTATCACTAGGGCACTAAAAGTATTGAAAAATTAAATGGGCGTTTACATGACAACAATCATACTGCCATGATAGATGCTAGAATTAAAATTCTGGAAGGGTGGAGGCCGTCTATGTTTGAAGAGTTTGTAAAAGTCTCACTGCAAAATACTGATCAATAAGAAATTGTCTCATTTGACAGGTAATTGCTGACTGCACTATGATCTTGGACTGATCTGGGAGCATTTGGTACTGGACGTGTAGGGCATTAAAGGGAACCGTTGTGTATCAAAATTCTTATGTTCTAATAATAATTCAATTTTTTAATCATTTCATTTTAGAATAGATGCAGAAAGGTCACAAATTTTCGACACAGCAAAAGTATGTTTTTGAAAAATATTTTCTAAATTTCAGTATTATATATTGCTCTGACAGTAAGGATTTGGTTTAGTTTTCCTGAGTTTCAATCCAAGTGCTGATTTGATTACACGTACAGAAAATCATTACCAGTATATCTTCATTAAATCTAAACTAGGGAAATAGTGAAAATATTTTCCTTACTGGTTTTCCATGTGGTGGTGGTTTCTAAATTGCTGGGCTGTACTTTAAACAATACCCTGTATGTGATAAAAATGTATTCTGGAAAATCTCTTCCCAAATTTGCAGAAGATTTAAGCATTTTTTCTGCAATCAGTAGAGTATTTTTCTGTCGACCCTTCTATCTGTTTCATTCTAATAACATAAAAACATATTCTGACCTGACATCTCTTTGATTTGAAAATGTGTGAAATTTCTTTCTCCTTAACTTTGTGATCCATAAATCACTGGTTATGTTGATTCTTATGGGGTTGTTTGAGTTGACAGAGTAATGTAGTTTTATCCAGTGTTATCCATGTGTGTTTCTCTCTTCCCTTTGCTTGAAAATCCCTGTTGATTATGTCCAGCACTGCTGGGGGCAGGGCTGCACTGACTCTCCTCCGCTCTCTCCGCAGCTGCGTGCACTGCAATGTTGTATACTCTGACGTGGCGGCACTCAAGTCTCATATTCAAGGTTGTCACTGTGAAGTCTTTTACAAGTGTCCTATCTGTCCCATGGCATTTAAATCTGCTCCCAGCACACACTCCCATGCCTACACACAACACCCGGGTATCAAGATAGGCGAACCAAAGTAAGCAAAATTCATCTTCTACTGCACTTGCCTGCATTTGAATGACTTGTGAAATTGCATTCTGTCCTCTGCAGTCATAAAAGTCACCTCTGACAGCCGCCAGTTTGTCAGCCTGCTGTTATGTGGGATTTGTGTAGTGCTTTCATGACTTTTCAGCTGGCAGTTCATTGGGCAAAGTTGACATTTCTCTGAATGCACTAGCAGATCTTTAAGCACTGCACACTACAAGACAGTGATTAAAAAATGTAATTACACAAATTATTTGGACAGGTGGCCAGAGTGTTGCTTGTTCTGATGTTTTAATCTGCTTAGCTCATCAGCATTTTTACTGTGAATTAAAAGTAATGTGATTCCAAAAAGAGCTGCTAAGACTCACCAGTGCTTATGTGGTGATTCTCATAATGTGGTTGAAAAGTTGAGAAAAAGCCATTTTATCTGTTTATGTAAGCTTTTTTTTTTCCAATAGGTAATCTCTTTCTGGCTTAAAGCAGAAGTGGTTTTATTCTGTAGCTAGGAAAGTTGGCCATGAAGGTGGTAGTTTGCTGAAGGTGGTGACACAGGGTATAGATAGGACTCAGCCTCAGGGTCTTTTTTTAAAGCTGTTGGACACTGGCAGGCTCTGCTGAAGGTGCAGGTGCTGCTGTGTGTGCAGACTCCTCCAGCCCTCGGGTATGAGACTCTCTGAGCACCCCTTCTCCATCTGCCTCCTCCTCACTGCCATGAGTGCACTGTTCAGAGTAAACTGGGATTGAGCTCTGTGTTTTCTCTGGGGTGTGCACAGAGCATCAGCATGGTAACAACTTGCAGGCTCAAGAACCTAGGTGCCATGTCATATAATAACCATCATTCCTAGGAGTTCCCTTTCTCACTGTTTCTTCTAACATATTAACACCAGATCTTTTTCTTTGTTTACACCGCCATCAAAGCAAAATGGCAACAAACTTGCCATGTTGATACCAATTGAAGGTCTTTCTGCCTAGTGGGAAATGATACATTGTCTAAATTCAGGATGCTATCATCAGACAAAGGTTATGAGATACCAGCATTTAAAACTTTTTTCAGGTTCCCATAGTTCTCCTTACAGATACATAAAATATTAAGATCACTGTTTGTGTAAGATGCTACACATATGAAAAGTGAACTGTGCTTGGATCTGCCAAATTGTTTCTGATCAGGTTCATGAATTAAGTATTTTGCATATAGATGGAAATAATTGTATTCCTTTACAAATTTATTATTAAAAAAATGAAATTAAAGTTTATTATGTACTACTATAAAAAGTCACAGAATCCATAGTTGAACACTCCTCTTAAGTGGTGTTCCCTTTAAATTTGCCAGTTTCAGTCACAATGCTGCCTTAAGTGCATGCAGAGTGACTGATTTTTCCAGCCCATGCAGTCTTCAGACTTCTTGGCTTGCCTAGTTCTGAGCAGAGCTGACAGGTTGTATTTGAGGCAATACATTCACGTTTGGGTTATCTGTGCACCATGGAGCACCCTGGCTGTGTGACTGGTACCCGTTGCAAACCTGCCAGCCTCACTCCTGACCCCAGGTGTGTGGCACAATCCAAGGACTCTGGCCATGGCTTCAGCAGTGCCAGGACTCTTGGCCCCATGGGTTCTGAGGGACTCTGTAGTAGGTCACACTCCTCTCTTTACAGGAATTGGGCTGCCTGCCTCTGGCATTTATTTGGAACTGTGTGATTTACAATTACATTACAAACAGTTGCTGCAGAACACATGCACTAAACTATTTAGTGTATGAAAAATGGCTTTTATATTCAGGCAATGCCAGTGGAATGAAATAAGATTTTTTTAGTATGGATGGCTGTCTTCAACTCTGGGAAGCTCTCTCCTGTAACATACTCTAATCTTTGGTTTCCCAGAAAACCACAGAGGTGATCTTTTTTTTAAGTAAAGAGTGCCTAGGAATGGCACTAAGATATTTTTCATGGCTGATCTCTTCTTGAATACTGGAGAAATTCTTGTTTATCGAGCCAAATTATGGATATTTACTGTACAATTGGTAAAAAGTGTATTATCCCACACATTCCTTTTTTTAGAGGAAAAAAAATGGGAAGGAGGAATAATACTATCCTCTGGTGCAGAAGCTTTCCAAATGCTAAATGTCTTTTACGTGACCGAAAGTATTTTCCTGTAAGACAACACCTGTATTTATTCCAAGATAATACATGAATTTGTTAAACTGATTTTTGGGAAGGAAAAAGGCCATGCACCTGCTTTGGTGTGTACTATGGGGCAGGAGCAGTGATGAGTAACCAGCCTAGTGATGGGATGGGATGGGGTGGGATGGGGTGGGATGGACCGCCTTACTTATTCCAGTATCCCTGTAAATAACATCCTGTAGAAGCACAACTGCCTTTAGGCTTTGAATAGCATTTTAGGCAGTTACATGTTAAACACTGAATACTTTAATTAAATTAAAAAAAAAAAAACAAAACAAGCATACTTGGTTGCATATATGTTGTTAGGAATTGAAAATCATGTTTTTGCTGTGTCTGAAGGAAATACTCCAGGTGTGTATAGTCATAACTCATAGTGGGATGTGTGTTGGTATGAATTTAAGTGAGTACAGTCTTTGCCCAGAGATTGTCTGAATTTTGGATCTTTATCAGATAGTTCTGCTTCTGTGAAGGCTGAGTAAAGTACTTTAGCTGCCATAGAAAATACAGAAATTCAGCTTGTGATGTTTTTAGTGCAGTTTTTATGTGCAAGAAATTCAGAAAGACGTCGGATTTTTTTGTAGCAGATTCACTGCAGATCTGCAGTGAAGGGTTCACTGCAGAAGGCAGGACAATAGTACATTGATCATCAGAGGATGCTGTGTAAATAATACATTTATCTTAGCATATATGAGAAACTGGGACCACTTGATACCACAAAAACAAAGTCTTTCCCAGTTAATAGGAAGAATTGTTTTTCATTTGGAATTACAGGACAGCTTGGACATGGAAGCAATGCCCATGTTCTTGCCCATGTTCTTCTCAAAACACAGTTCAGAGTGATCCCTAGAGCTCTGGAACAATGCACTATCCGTGACAATTACTTAGAAGAATATAGAAAGGACTGGGAACATTTATCTGGCTAATGAGAAGATTTAGCAGCTCAGCAGGCAGTGGGTTTTGAGGGTTTTGTTTTGTTTTGGTTTTTTTTGTGGAAGTTACTCTTAAAGATGGGAAGCACCTGTTGCTGTACTGAGCACCTGTGGTTGGGGTTCTTTTATTCTAGCTAAACTTTCTCTGCAGCACTACAGATTAGATGTCTTAGATTTCTTTCTCATCTGATAATATGGGGTCAGAAAACTGCTGTAAGAACAGGAGGCTGAGGGACCTAAGATTAAAAGTCATATGGGCTCCAAGAGAGGAAGCATTTGGTGGTATCTCTACGTTTCTATGACAGATTCATCAAGGCTTGGAATGACAGATTAGGGAAACCCTATCCTGCGCTGTTGGAGCTTCAGGGCATTGACAGAGTCTAGGCATTAAGAAGTATCAAAGCCATGAACATTGCCAAAAATGTATTTATCTTGAAGTATGTTACTAACTACGATTGAATTAATCACTCCTTTAAAACATACTGCATTTGTAACCTGGAGCAGGGATATTATCCTTTAGCTATAATGTGAGTTCAGAAACTGAAGGTGTTGAACTGTCAGAGTGTCTGAGCAGGTGTTGTTGTATATGTAACTGGCATTTGCTGTTGTTTTCTGGCTTCTTATTTGCACTTTTTAAATTACTTTTTCTATTTTTGTGTTTCTTCTACTGCTCCCATGTTTTGAAATTGGAGGATGTTTTGAATTAATTTAATTTTTTTCAGGCAGTGTTGAAATGATTGCTTAAACATGTCAGATCTTATCTGTGATGAGAAAAAAGTTAACATCATGATTCTTGCAAACAGATCATGAGCATGACTGACATAGTTTATTGTGCTTCTGTTTTTAGAATAATATATAAATGCTCTATGTGTGACACTGTGTTTACTCTACAACCTTTGCTCTATCGCCACTTTGATCAGCACATTGAAAATCAGAAGGTGTCTGTTTTCAAGTGTCCAGACTGTTCTCTTCTATATGCACAGAAACAGCTTATGATGGATCATATCAAGGTGTGTAGGCATCTTCTCTTGTTTCCTTTATGATACCATTTGTCATGCAATATATGCTGTGAGAATATGTTGTGAAAAGGCACAGAATAACAAGACTGCTGAAAGAGATGTTACTAATTCTGAAGGAATAATCTGTGAATATTGTTCTCAAATGTTAAAATGTTATACTTTGTCTGGTCTTCAGCATATCTGTGATGACTCAGTCGGTTTTTCTGCAAGAATGTTGATTTTGGTATACTGGGAATATCTCAGCAAGTCCAATCCTAACAAATATTGAGTTTTATTTACAGTATTCTAAGTATTATTCCAATTGGTAGGAGCTGAGAATGCTGAGTGCATCACAAAATCAAACCTTTAATGTTCAGAATTCACCAGGAAGCAGTATGTTGCTGGATGTAGGGCTTACCAGTGTGTATTCACATATGAACTTGAACACATGTGCTTTGAAAAAACCTCCAAGTGGATTTCCTCACAAACACTGTTAACAGCTAACGATTCACTGTGATCCTTGTAAATCCTGGTTTTAAAGATCAGCAGCCCCCTGGCTATCATTTGTTAGTTGTGTGTTTGACACAGACTATTACCTCATGTCATACAGACCAAAGCTAAGGTTTTTATGCCTTACTAACCCCTGGTGCCTGAACACAGCCCTGCAGTCCAGAATGCTACTGGGCAGCTCGCTGCACTTCTCTGCAGTGACACAATTTCTGAGTACTATTTCTCTACAGCAAAGTGGAAAACTGCTAAAACCATCATTTTGCATTTTAGTCCCAACTATGGCACTTGTAACCACAGAATTCTCCAAAGTTCTGTTGAAAATAAGATCACAAGTCTTAAAAAAACAGGTGGTCTTAAAGCCAGTCTTCAGCTTGAGGAGGAGATGAGGAAGGGGCTGAGCCAAGATGTTCAGAAATACAAGGGCTGGATATTTTCTTTGCTTCTGAACTAGTAGCACTAGTTCTTGCATCTTTATTGCAAGATATCTTTAGATGCTCCTCTCACGCAGCAATGCAAAACTGTTTTCTGTTTCCTTTGATCTACCAGATGGTTGGGAGTTTTTTAAACTAAATAGGCAAATTCTGTGTATTGCAGTGTATGTCTTGTGTTTGCAATTAGTTTTACCTGACTCAAATATTACTGGAAAAGTATTGTTATATCTGTACATAAGTGCTTCTGTAAGATCTGAAGACAACACTTTCAGGAGCTAGATCTGACTGCATTTAGGGCCAGAAGCTACCTCTACAGAAATTGGGGTGCTCAGCATCTCACATTTTAAAGATACGCTCAGTTATTTAGGAGCTACTTCTTTGGTTTTAGTGTTCCATGCCAGTATTTGAACTTTCAACCAGTGTGGTTTTAGTATGATTCACTATTAATGATTCAGACATTTCTGTGACTAAAATTAGAGGATTAGACAATACATGTGCAGTAGCAGTATTGCTGGTTTTGCATTTAGCATGTGTGTATAGCAGTTGGGACTGGAGCAAAGCAGTGTAAACTGGAATTCAGTTAAGAGGGACTGAAAAAAAAAAACAGTAACAGGTTATAGATAAAAGCAGAACAGGATTCGGGGAGAAGATAAAAGCACAAATGGATTCAAGGAGAGTACAAGTCCCAGACAGAGGCAGAGCTCAGCTGCACAGAAAGTAATGGTTTGGTATGGCTAGACATAAACCATCAAGACAGAGACAGACCTGGGTGAAAGTAGGACAGAAAGGGACAGAAGGAGGATGATTTAAAGCTACAGAAAATAACCCAGAATAATTCCTGCAGATGTCAATATTTCTTGATAGCAAAATGTCTTACTTTCCTGTAATGACTTGCTACAAGAAAATTTCCAGCAACCAGTGAGAGCAGATGGTGAAGAACTGCCCTGGCCTGGCCTGACCTGGCCTGGCCTGGCCTGGCCTGGAGGTGTAATGCTCCCTGTTTGGCCAGCACTGGGACTCCATACTGTGCTTTAATGCTCTCAATATAGTTTCAAATAAGAAATGAAATTTGAAGTATTTTATTTAAAAGACATTTGGAAAATAGAGCACTAACACTTTACATGCTGACAGGTTAGGCTGGAATGGAATCTCCAGGTCAGCTTCAGTTGCCTTAAGAGTACAGGAACCTCATTTTCTCCTCCCCTGTGCAGTGGGATACTAAATCCAGCCTCCTCCTTTACTACATACCTGCACTTTCCTCTTAGTTGTTAGTCACTTTTTATTAACAGTTTAGGGGAGTTAATTACTGGCTTTTCTGCTAGTTAAAAGCTGTCAAATCAAAGAACGTTCTACTGATGAGGTTGATATTTGCTCTAGAGCCAGTGGGTAGTCCCAAGAGCCAAAGTATTTACAAAAGAACTTGTTGGTGGAGTATCACATTGATACTCCTATATTCCCAGAGTCAAGAATGGATTGAATGGGTTTTACCTGAAAGAAAAATAATTCTGTTTGGGCTGGTTGCACATATCATCCAAGAGGGTTATAGTAAGGGTCAGCAGGTGAGAGGATCAGAACACTGTCCTGGTAAAGCCTTTCAGACATGAGACCTCAACTGTGGGTCCCTATTCAGCAGGATTAGCTCTGGGCTGCAGTCATCCATGCTGGCCCACAACCCTCCTCATTCTTGCTGTGTCCATATCCACACGTGAAACTTGCACACACACTGAAGCCCCCCAGCCCTTCCTGAACAAGTCACTTTTTTGGAAGTCTCATGTCACACCAGCACACTACACTGGTTTGGAAATGGGGGAAGGAGTTCTTCCCTTCTTACGGACCATTGACTTAAAGTGCAGACATAAGTCCCTGAGGAAAGTTTCCCACTCAGGAGCTTCAGAGGCTGGAGAACAGATGGTTAAACCCCTCTGATCTGCTGTGGGACCCTGTCAGCCCTGCACACTTTGGATTCTAAGGGCTGTTAGCAAGATAGCCCTAAATGAGCATGCTCATAACCTGTCTGGATAGTAAGGCAGGGCTTAACCTCAGCCTCAACATAAAATGTTAATATATCCAAAATTACAGAACCCTGTGATTTTTCCACAGTTGCCTTATCTTATTTACTAATATGCTAAATCAACATTTGGTCAGTAAAAAAGCCTTTCCTTCTTGGAAAGCTCCAGTCACATAGTCTGGAATGAGGATGCTCGACTAACATGTCATGTAAGTAAAGTGAGAAATTAAACGTAACATAAAGTTCTTACTGAGCCCTTTTTTCCTCCCTGTTAAACTACAACTTGAACTTAACTTCCAAAGTAAGTCTCTTATTTTTTTGTGAAAATACCTACATACGGTGCCTGTTAGTGTTAGGTCATGCTAGGTCTTGCCTTTACTTAACCCTGTTTCTTTATGAATGTGATCTGATGATGATGATGATAATAGTGTGCCAAAGAAGTAACTGAAGGCTTTTGGTTGAGTACAACTGTGTATGTCTAAGTCAGCTTTGTATCTTTTTTTCTCTCTCTTTTATTGTAGTCTATGCATGGAACTTTGAAAAGTGTCGAGGGGCCACCAAACCTGGGGATCAATCTGCCTCTCAGTACTAAACCCACAACTCAAAACTCAGCCAGTCACAACAAGGAGGACACAAAATCTGTCAACGGAACAGAAAAGCTGGAGAAGAAATCACCTTCTCCCATAAAGAAAGCAGAACCTAAAAAAGTCGCTAGTCCTGGCTGGACATGTTGGGAGTGTGACAGACTCTTTACTCAGAGAGATGTTTACATCTCCCACATGAGGAAAGAACATGGCAAGGTAAAGGAATATATTCAATTACAAAAGGGTGAATTAAAACTGAAAGGTGAAGTATTTGTTTCTAAATTTCATTTGTATTTTTACAAATAATTCCTTTAAGTCCCAGCATTATTATTCACTGTTGTTATATCTATTTCATCTTTTTTGCTTTGGCTGCTTAGTTTTTTTCAGTTTCTACATAATTCTACTGAGAAAACCAATTGTAGCCTGTTCATTCAGTACTGAAATTTTTTCAAGATGGAAAGAGTGAGAGATATTGGTGTATTTCATCCAAGCCATCTAATCCATTCCAGGTTCTTATTTTGTCTTTGTGCCTTCTCAGTTCCCTCTCTTTATGGTGGTGTGGTAAACGTGGCAGTGCTGGGGTAACGGTTGGACCCAGTCTTAAAGATCTTTTTCAACTTAAGCAATTTAATTCTGTTCTGTTCGGAAGCTCAGTTCGTGTTAGCCTCAGGGAGTGGATACTCAGTCATGTTTTACTGGTCCAGTGAGTGCCAACTGGTGTTTCATTTAAAGGCAGACACATTCCACAGTTGAGCTGCTGCTCTAATCTTACACTTGAAAGTTCAGCTGAGTTAACAAGTTGCATTTTGTATTTAAAGCAGCTGAATTTGAGTTGAATTATCTTCCTTAAAAGTGATTGAAAGTTAAATCTGGGAATGTTGCATCCTCATATCAGCAGAGAGACTGCTTGATGTTCTTCCTGCATTCAATAGCATTTCCAGTTAAATAAAATTAAAGAGAGTGGCAGACAGGAAAGCAGTGGTGACCCCAATTAGCTGTGGCAGGCTCCAGCCCCTTGCTGACATGTGGCAGCCACCTGCCAAGCCAGTCTTCACCTTTGCTGTGTGCTGGTGGCAAAGCTCTGACTCTTTCCTCATCTGGCAACCAGGGAGCTAAACTGTTGTACTGTGCTGCACTGCAGCAAAAGAGCAGGACTGGGAGGGATAATAGGCTGATTTTGTATAAGTGGAGGAGAGCCACCCTGAATGAAAATATGCAGTTTTCAGGATTCTAATGTGCTATAATAAATGACTGCACATTTCCAGAGGTTTCTATTACAGTCATTATCTCCAAAGCTGTTCTGCAAATGATTTTGTTCTGTTTATAAACGTTTTATGGAAAAGCTGAAAATGCTGGACTACTGAGTGTCATCTTCAATTTTCTTAGGACAACTTCAAGCAAATAGCACCCCAGCATCATTGCCTCCAGTAACTCCCACCCCATTCCTTCAGCTTCCTGCTGCCCAAATATTAACTCAGCAGAGCTTTTACTGGCAATCAGAAATGTGTTTAAGACCGAATGCATTGTACATTTATGCAATTCTTAAAAACAAAGCAGCACAACCTCCCACTGAAACTGTCACTTCAGAGTGAACTAGAGAGCGATATTCAGTCTGATTCCATCCACAGCAGAGTAGCCAAAGGCATGTAAAAGAAGGTTAGTAACATATCAATAATGCTTTCTAAATATTAGCTTTAAATCTGTGTCTTTCTCTCTCTGATGTTTATGTGCAATGTTACCTCAAGAACAGCCCTTATTATGAAATATTAGATAATTATTGCACTCAAATCCTGGCCTGAGGGCCTCTTTCATTGCTTCCATTCAGGTGCTGGTTTTTATCCCCATTCAAGCAGTTCCTTGAATAACACAGGAGGCACATAGATACTAAAATAAACAGAAATACAACTCCATTTCTTCCAGAAGTGGGTGATACAGACCCGCTGCTATATTCCTTCCCAACCTGTCAAAACTTTTAGTAACTGTTGTCTGTCAAAAAGACTGTGTTGTAAAACTAAACTTTTACTATAGAGTGAACAGAAATGAGCATAAGATAACCAATTATGTGATCCAATAAATAGAGGAACTAATTTACAGTCTGATTTTCTTAAGAATGATAGGTGTGGGTTAAATGCTGTAAAATTATCCTTTCTGAATGATTGTTTAAAACTGTAATTAAGCAGTTCATGTGCTATTCACAAAATCCATTTGCAAGCTAGTAGAAAACACTAGTTTCAAACTTCTAATTCCTGCTTTTGCAGGACCAGAGTGAAAGAGCTGTAACTCCTTGCTGATCCCAGGCTGGATTATGCATAGGAGATGTATTGACATGTATATGCTCTTTGGACAGATCCTTAAGGTTCCAGCCTTTATTGGGAACTGTCTACATAGACAGATTGACATTTTCTGATCCTTTCCTGAGAATCCTGGATGAAGGGATCCAGCTGTAGGGTAGGAAATTTTGTAGCCACCTTGATGTGCCTCTCTGCCTGATCTTACAAGTGCTAAAAAAATAAAAAAATAAAAAATAAAAAAATAAAATAAAAAAAAGGTTACCAGCCCAGAAGACAAGAGAGGGTTCCAAGGTTCCAACAAGCCTGTACAACTCCTGTCTGAAACTGGATCATGTGTGTCTGCCTTCCACCAGGCAGGCATATGCTGAGCTCCTCAGACTTGTGTGCAGGTGTGTTTCTCTGAAAGGGCAGATGTTTTCTAAATAGGAATTACCGACTCCAACTTGTTCATTGATCATCCTCTTCCTCTCAAGACAACATGCTGTACAATAGATCATGCTGCACTGAATTACAGAACTAATTTTTCAGTTCTTTTTTGTTTGGTTGCCATTGCAGAAACTAATGCATCCAACGTCCTGTTTGGGTCTCTATCTCAAGTCTCCCCAAGGAATTTAGAACAAAGTGTGGGGTCACAGCTGGCTACCCCACATAGTGCCCCCAGGTCCTGCTGAACATCATCCTCCTCCTGCTTTTCTGACCGTGGGTTTGATGCCTCTGCTCATTGCCACACAGCTACGATGTGTGACTGCTCCAGCCCTTCTCAGTTTCTGCCTTTACTTTTTCCTTCCACTTGAACAGCTGCAACATCAACCCCACAGAATTCCCCAAACAGATGGCTGTCAAGTTGGCATCAGATCATACCACTCATTTTGTTCTGACTTTCCTGGACCCTGTTAGTGTGTCAGTGTGTGTGCGGTTCAAGTTTGGTCTTTCTTCTGTGCTCTTCACTGCTCCCTGTATGTGGCTGAGGAGCTCCTAGTCAGCAGCTGAGGATGTGGTTTGGTGATGGGAAGGGAAAGCAACCCCCTCATCCTGCTGCCTTTATAGTCTATACAGAAATAGTCCTCTGATCTTCCCTGTTTCTTTGGTGGAAAAAATTCTCTTCACCCACTGTCCAAGACACCAGTTTACAGCTGGGGACAGGTGTGTATGTGTGTAGCTCATGGGGGTCACACTGCTTTGAAGGAGGTCCGGCTCTGACTTGTACAGCACTGTTAAAGGAGCAATGGGGGTTGGGGGTGCACACAAAGTGAAGTACCAAAAACGGGTAAGTGATGTTTCTTTCCTCTTTATCAAAAGGTTCAACACATGCACCACTTCTACTGAGCTTTTTTAATGAAAGTCTTTCTCTTCTCTTTTAAAGCAAATGAAGAAACATCCTTGTCGGCAATGTGACAAATCTTTCAGTTCATCCCATAGTTTATGTCGGCACAATCGTATCAAGCACAAAGGCATTAGGAAGGTTTATACGTGCTCGTAAGTTCTGGTTTTATTTATTTAGAAATGGAATACAAAAACCATTGTTAGCTGAACATCTTTCCTTAACTGTGTAAGAGCCAGTGTCTTGTTCATTCAGATGCTCAGGACAGGGCAAATCAATTATCTGTCCTGCCTGCAGAAATGTGTCAGGCTCCTGAGAGCACAGTCTGAAACTTGGCTGAGCTGAGTGTTTGCAGTTCCACTTTGGGGACCCTGGTTTTCAGGAGCCTCTCAAATATACAACCACACTTCCAATCTCCAAAAGGTACTTGTTAAGCATGACACTTGAATGTTTGTGTATGTGTGTGGGTGTTTCTGCAGGCACTGCCCAGATTCAAGACGTACTTTTACCAAGAGGTTGATGTTGGAAAAACATATTCAGTTGATGCATGGCATTAAAGACCCTGATGTGAAAGAAATGACTGAGTCTACCAATATGGAAGAAAGGGAAGTAAAAGAAGACGCAAAGGTAATCACTTAGAAGACTCATTCAGTCACTGAAAATTATTTTTTTGGTGGGTATATATTCAGGATCTTTATATAAATACAGATACTTTGATGCAATAAATGTCTCATGTTCTGTGAAGTAGAGCCCCAAAATTATCATTGTTTATCAGAGTTGTTCTAGAATCTGCCAAGGGAGTCTGACATTTGCAAGTCACAAATAGTTATGAAAAGAACTGCATATTGATGCTTACATGTGTCTGATACAGCATTTCTGTCTTTTTGTTAGGTTCCTAGTCCAAAGCGTAAATTGGAAGAACCTGTAATGGAGATTAGACCTCCACGAGGTGCAATCACTCAGCCATTAAAGAAGCTGAAGATAAATGTTTTTAAAGTTCACAAGTGTGCAGTTTGTGGCTTTACAACAGAAAATCTTCTCCAGTTTCATGAACATATTCCTCAGCATAAATCTGATGGCTCTTCATACCAATGCAGGGAATGTGGACTCTGCTACACATCTCACGTGTCCCTTTCCAGACACCTCTTCATTGTACATAAGCTAAAGGAGCCTCAGCCAGTATCAAAACAGAATGGTTCTGGGGAGGATAATCAGCAAGAAAACAAACCCAGTCATGAGGATGACTTGTCCGACAGTGCAGCATCAGACAGAAGATGCAAAGTGTGCGCAAAGACTTTTGAAACTGAAGCGGCCTTAAACACTCATATGAGAACACATGGGATGGCTTTCATCAAGTCCAAAAGAATGAGTTCAGCTGACAAATGATCAGATTGTTTGGGATGCAGAAATCTCACTCCACATTGGAATATTAATAACATTTTTGCTACAGAAAGTTCAAGGTATAATAGTGTTAACAGTACTGTTCAGGCTGTTGCAATATATTCTGCATAAAAGTATCCCCTTCACCTCGTTGTCTATACCCTCAGAACCATTGAAGCAGTATTTGAGTTGGAAAGAGTTTGTATATATTTAAACTAATAATTTTTATACTCTTTTGTTATGTGTTTGTATCAGTATCTAGTGGAAAAATTGGGTTTTTTCCTGTTTTGGTTCTGTTCTTTTGTAGTAAGTTTCTTTAAAACAGAGTTCTGAATGCTGGGGCAGTTCCTTAGGTTCTCTTAAACTGTTTGTTTTTTGAATGATTCTGAAAGAAAGTTTAGCTAATGGAAGTGCATCAGGAGAAGGTGCTAGGAGGGGAGAGGAGAGAGTAAGTAAGCAAAGGGGAGATTTTAAATTCTAAAGAACTTGGGCCTCCAAATGTCTAAGGAAGCTTTTAAGCTTTTTCTTACAAAATATATTATAAAAAAAATAAAAGTATCACTGCATGTGTAAAATGAAGTTCTGTTTTAGGTGGCAATACCAGAACAGGTGCAGACCCCCTGGAGTGGTAAAGTACTTTTGAAGAGTATAAATGCACAACTCTGAGTATCATGAAGAGATTTTATAGGTCATCTGGTGTTTGTGATCAAAGCTCAAATTGTTACAAAAGGGCTGGGCTGCTCTGGATTTAAGAAATAAGATGTAATTAGAGGAATAGGTTTATAATGATGATGTTTTTTGTCATGTAATTTATTAAATATATAGAAGTGAGTACACAGCATTATGTATTTTCCTTGCTGGTTATTGAAAGGAAATAGTTGACCCTTGCTTCAGGAGTTGGGATTTGCCAGCTCCACATGATTATGCCAAACGTTCTGGTGCTCAGTGTCATACACAGCCACAACTGGGAAGGAGCCAGCCCCTGCCAGGACTGGGACTGGGGCTTGCAGCTTTAGCACAGGCCCTGCAGAGCTCGGCCAGACATTGCAAACTCCTGTCCAGCACCACTAGTTTTGCTTGCACAAGTACAAAAAGGTACCATACTGTCCCTTTCAGATAGAGTTCTCTGTGAGAGTATATTTTTAGTTTGTTTTTGCATTTTATACCTTGTATGTAACCCTACAAACATTTTTGTACTTTTTTTTTAAAACAAATTGTGTATATATAGATAGCTGCATGATAAACAGTAGTAATTGTTGGGTTCCTTATAAGTCTTGCTGCTGTCAGGTGTTACTATACACTATGTCCATTACAACTGTATTAAACACATTTCATATGTAAATAAATGTGGAGCATTTTGCCCCAAAAGATTTGTGAGATTCTGTTATTTATCATTAAATTTTAATAGTTTTAAAATTTGAAGTGTTTAAAAAAACATAGATCCTCTCAGCCACCTCTGTAAAACTTAATCGTTCTGGCAGTTGTGCATCAGATACATTAGTTCTGCTCTTTTCATCCTCATTCCTAATTTGGCTCCTGGTTAGATGCTTGTTAGCCCATTTATATTATTGGCATATCAAGTGCTTGTGAGGTACTTCATCTTACAGCATGCAGCGGGCACAGCAGTTCAGTATGTACCACCACTGCCCTTCCCATTTAGTGGATACCTCTGAACACTTTGTTGATGTGCACTGTCAACTGTACAACAAATAAGTTATCACTATGCAGAATGGTGTTTTGTATACAGTGAACCGATAATAAAAGTTCAGTTTTCACAGCCATTACTAATACTTTTCTTTATTTTCCCTTTTCACTGTCTTATACCTGCAAGTAACCTGATGAAGCAAAAGGCATCATGGTGCCAGGGTGTCATGCTGCCACTCATGTCCCCAGAGGAGCTCCTGCACAGCCAGGGAGTGCAGCCCAGCTGCTTGGCAGTGGGCTCTCTTCAGGTCTAACTGGCAGATCAGTATAACTCTTCTGCCAGTAATCTCTTGAAAGGTTTAAGGAATAGAGGGTCTTGAATTGCCCCATAAGCTCCAGCCACATTTCTGTGTCAGAGCTGACATACCTCCTTAACAGAAGGACAACGTCCTGAAAAGCAGGAGGTGAACAGGAGGTTTTAAATCAACGTGAGATACAGTGAAAAGGCACAAATATCAGTAGGCATGCCTAAAGGAATTTTTTCCTCTTGTAAACTATAGAAAAAATGTTTAAACTTATTTTTGTCCAAGATCTAACATTTGAGTTGTTTGCTTTTAGTTAACACTGACACTAACAGTCAGAGATTACATAAATACTCCTTTTTTTTACCCCTTTCCTGTGAGGACAGAGTAATGGATTAGACCTCATAAAACCTTTCTGAGAGTTAGGAAAGGGATCATGTAGACTCCACCATTTTGCAGCCACTCTTGTGGTTGGAAACAAAGATGCTTAACAGTGCAACCTCAAATCGCAACAGAAACTAAGGCTATATATATCTCCTCCTGTTGTGTGCCTTCCCATTCCATCCTTTCTGCTCTTCAGGGAGGCAGGGAGTGCACTGAGACCTCTGCCCAAAGATCCAGCTGCACACAAACTGCCTAACCAGGACTGCGCCAAGGCTCGGGTCCCCCTGCCAACACAGCCTCAATAAAGCTTTTTTCACCTGCTAATATTGGTTAATACCTCACCTCAGGGCATGTGGACAGTGCCTGGCTGCCAGTCACCTGGCTTGGGCTGTGTGGATGTGGGGTCTTTGAGAAATAGCACCAAAATAAGTCACTGAGGCTGTAGTAAGTGGGGGGGACCCCACAAACCATGGGGACATGCACTCGCCACTGGGGAAGTAACTGGGGAAGTAACAGATAATGACAGCAGGGGAGTTCACAATAGTGAGGCGGCACAGAGCTGGCCCTCCTCACTGTGCCCAGGACCATACCAAGGCACTTTCCAAAACGTGCAATTTGCCACAACAAAGATGCCCTTGAGAAAGGCTGAGAGACTGGACAGAAGGAACAATAAGGGGAAGTGGGACACTGTCAACCAGAGCCACCTCACTCTGTGCAATCAAACCCACAGGAAGCAAAATGCTCTGCCACGAGAGCAGTGGGCTCAGGGGAAAGGCAAGCTCAATTCCAGACCCTTCCCAGGACAAGACCCAAGGCAACAGCCTAAAGTTGTGCCAGGGGAGATTTAGGCTGGATATTGGAGAAAGGTGCTTGACCCAGAGAATGGAAGGAGCTCACAGGCTCCCTTGAGAAGCAGTCAAAGCACCAGAGTGACAGAGTTCACGAAGTGTTGGTATACTCTGGGACGCATGATGTGACTCTTGGGGACGGTGCTGTGATGATCATTGTGAGCCCCTTCCAACTCAGCAGATTCTGTGATTCTGTCATGCGTGTTCCTCCACGCAGGGTGCGTTCCCAGCCTGCCACCCACTGACTCACTCTAGCATACCCCAGTCCTTCATGTCCTGCCATACACATTGGGGCTATGCCCTACCTCTAAGCCCGGCCAGAAATAAGTGTAATTAAATCAATGCATTTGTATTGTGCAGTGCATGATGCCTTTAATGACTACCACATGCATCTGCATCCCTTGTTCCTGGGCACGACACAGGTGTGCTGTGCCCACCTTGCACGGTGCCCCTAGATACATCCCTTGGGAGCTGTTGAGCCTTGGCCTTCTTTCCTGTCGGTACAGCTGGAGGTAAATCTGGCTGGCCACAATTCCTGTACTTCTCTACACTTGTCTGGTGTTTGTATTTCTGGAGGGCATTTACCGACGCACAACTTGACCTGCCAAAGGCCCAAATGTTCTCAGTTCTTAACCTCTGTCTACCTGTGGGGAATTCAGTTTGGCAAACCTATTTACCTTTAAAAGGATTTTTATAAAACTCCGACCTTTTCAGTCTGTTAATATTACCTTTCTCAGTACAGGTAGAGTACACACACCACTGCCAGGCCAATAACAGCACAAAGAAAAAACTATTTTAGCTTGAAACCTTTCTCAAATATTAGGGCACTTCAGTAGTCAATTCTTTCTATTTGAATTTCAATTATTCAAAGGTTATCTGCCCAGGCTCCATGAAGGGCAACTAGAAACAGTGGGGAATGGATTGACAAGAGAAATAAGTACATGGTCAACCATGGAAAGCACAAGTGTTCCTGACCTACATCCCCTGGCTCTGTGTACGAAGTAGATTCTGCAGGCAAAAGTGATGTGGATGCAGGAGCACAAAAGAAGGAGTCACTTCTCATCTCATCCCTGGGCACTCCCTCACTTTGAAAAAAAAAAAAAAAATTGCTCCTCAACAGTGACTGTACAAAGCCTGGTTTTGGTGTTATTTCTTTTATAGTTGGGGAAAAAAGAGCTTTCCTCCCTGGGGACCAAATGGCCCATTTGAGGGCATTGCAGTGAGGCACTGCACTTGGGAATGACCCAGATTCACCTGGAAAATTAACTGGAGGCACTACAGCTCTCTTCTCTGAGCCCCAGGATTCTATTTTGAAAGAAGAAATGTATTAGAAACAGTAATGTGACTATTAGCCAAATAAGTTGAGCATGGCACCCTTCACAGATATGTCCCCTTATATAATTCGGTGGAAGACTTTATGCAGTTCATTTATTTTCTGTTCTCCAATTGTGCTATCTTTGTATTCAATGGCTCTAAAGTGATGGTGGGCTATGGATGCAGTGCATTATCAGCATTGCTCTCCCCGGGGTCATTTCAGCATTTGGCTAACAGTGCCGTACCTTTGAGGGCCAGACCAATATTGCAGGTCAATCACAACAATATTTCCTGATCTAGTGATTGTTTCTGATTTTTTTTTCTGTGTTCCATGGGAGAAAGGGAAGGAAAAGAGAACATTATTTGCTAAATTCAATTGAATGTTCAGATAGCTGGATCCCTCCCTCCCCTTACCCTTCTTCCCGAGAAAAATAAAGTATTTTCACAAATAAACTACTCCCTGAAACAAATCCACTCAGCTGAAATCCAATTAGTTCTGCAGACACCGGGTCGCAGAGCAGACTCAAAATGTTGACTCATATACTTAGAAAGTGACACCGGGGTTGCAAACTGTGCCTGTGAATGGGTCCTTGGCAGCTCCCAGACTCAGTAACACAAGACAAAAGCCACACCCGTTCCCTACCAGCGGCCTCCAAAGTGGGGGTGTGCGTCCATGGGCGTGCAGGAAGGAAACAGTCTTTCTACTGCTACAAACGTGCAATAAAATACAAGTACAAAAGTATCCAGAAGAGGGGTGAGTTCTGTGCCTATGACCAATCCCCTGGAAGCTGTCATTCAGTATTACATATGCAGGTAGCACTAATGCCTGACTGTGCGCAAAGGTCTGGCAAATATGCCAGAATGTCAAAAGCTACATCTTCCGTGTACTAAAAAACTAGCATATTTTTCTATCTGCAGAGCCCCAGAAGATCTACTGTACAAATACTGAAGTCAAACATCCAGCGCAGGGGAAGATTTCAAAATATATGTAACTTTTAACAATCGAAATCACGCAGATGTTGAAATAACAAAGCTACCAACAGAGGTGTGGGTGATTCCCAGCATCTCTGGAAAAGGAAGAAAAGCAGCTTTCTACTTTCTCTCTCTTGCTTCACCACAAACAGTGGAGGAGTCCTAGTGTTTTCTGAGATATCAAACACCAAGCACAATCAAACCAACAGGCAAAGGAACTGCAATCTCAGAATTAAGTGTGAGTTCATGACTCAGACAAAAGAAAGTCACATCTATGTGGAGAAAAGGAAAAAAAAAGCAAAAAAATAGCTTCAATCCTCACAGGTCTCAACATAAAGCTGCCTTCTCGCTTTTCTAAATTTGCCACACACAAACTCCACTTGTTACAGAATTACAGAATTAGATTTTACCATCTCGACTTCCACTTTTAATTCTTTCTGTCAGGAATGACTGCAGGTTGTTCCAACACTGAGCATGCTTTGTCATTTAGGTTCTCTCAGCTGCTGCTTATCTTTTGCCTCCAAAAATGTTATTTCTGCTTCACAATAAGCAAGAATAGTTTTCTGCGTATTTGGTGAATTAAAACACTACTCAAAAATAACACTCAGAGATCATTCTTCTATGACAGCCATTCACCTTTGTTCTGAGTGGCAGCATTGCAACTCTAGTCTAGGATGAAAATTCATCCATTTATGTTCAGCCATGCCTTGTGTGACCAGGTAATAGAAAAGTGTCAAATATTTACTGTTAAATGCAAAGATAATTAAAGACAAATTAAGGATTAAATCTATTCTACTTTACAAGGAATTTGGGTGTGATACACAGTGTTTTGGAGCAAAAGCATGGTTTCTTGTGTTTTTTTGATATTGATGCAGATGATACCCAGCATTAATAAATTAATAGCTCAAGTGGAATGTACAGCTATAACCACAAGAAATTACAGGGATTTCCTTCCAATAGCAAAGCAAATTTAACAAAGATGCTTTTGTCAAATAGTTTCTAATTGCCTATGAGTTAATGGTCTGAACCCTAGTGTAAATTACTGGTATGTTCAACGAGGTTTTTGGAGACTGAGATTTGTTAGTCTCCCTTATGCTGATTGTTCAGCCTGATAATTTTGTCCCAATCACCATTTAAAATCCCTGTTTTCTCAGGGTTTTTTAATAAAAATAAACGCAAGCAGATTTGTACACAAAGGCAAAAAACTCTATTAAAAAAAATCTGTCCAAAGAGTAAGGTATGTAAAACCTACCCAGAAGAATTGCAGAAAACCTTTTGCTGGGGAAGAGTCAATACAACATGTCAGTGGGCAGATCCCACCCATACAGAACACCGAACTTTTTTACACACCTTTATAATTAAACTCTTAATTGTACAAAGAAAATTCAGAATCTTTTCACCACCTTTGAGTCTGCTCTTGTGTATTCTCCTTCTATCTTGGTAATTACTTCTGAATATTGTATCTGCTCAAAGGTGATAGCAGCAGATGCTTTTCCCTGAGTATTTAAAGGATAGCAGAGAACTAACCTGAAATCACGTAAACTTAGAGGAACTCCTGCGTAGTAAGTCAAATACTGGTGTCACTGGAAGAACCGTCAGGTGAGGAAGTGAAGGATCTTATCTAGATCATGCCTAGCTGGTGTCCTTGGAGCTTTCTTTCCAATTTGCCATTTCTTTTCATTCCTGAGAGCATCACACCTTCCTCTGTGATCTAATGCCAGTTCTGCCTCACTGAGTGAGTCCTAGTCTGGTTTGCCCAAGTGTTTACCAACATTAAAGTCTTGGTGAATTTTTGGCAAATCACAAAAACACCCCTCTGGTTAGACAGTTTGCTTCCATTTATCTTAGTAGCATTTTCATGTGTTCTCTGTTCTCCCATTCTCAGTCTTCAGGGCCTAATTTTAAACTTGGTGAATGCCTGACTCGGTTTGGCCCGTTTAATTCCCAGGAAGTCAGGCCCAGGGCTGTGACCTTTATCTCTGTGCCTGCTTGCAGCTTCAGGCTCATTCAGTGACGAACGGGAAATAGGTGTGAAGTCTACCTGTGCTACTGGGAGTCTGACCCACCGGCAGGCACGCTCTGAGCAGCCCCGGCCCACCCCTGCCGGCCGCCAAAACTGCGGATGGCACCGAGGGGCTGTCACACACGGCCGCGGCTTTCTGAGCATCTGTGCTCTTCTCTGATCTGGTCGCAGTCCCTGAGCAAACACTGAGGTCACCGCCAGCAGCTGCCATGAAATGATTCCGCTCACAGACGGTGAGGAGGGCACTGCGATGCCCGCTTCGATCCCCTCACACCCCTCCGCCCGCCCGACCCCTCACGCCGCTCCCGCGCTCAGCACAGCGCCCCCTGTCGGCCGCCCCGCCCGCCCCTCACAGTGCCCCACCTGCACAGAGCGCGCGCGCCCCCCCGCCCTCCCCGTCCTGCCAATGAGCTGCGCACACGCAGCGGAGGCCCCAGGGTGCCCGCCGCAGTCGCCTGACCCGAAACTCTGCCCCCCGGGAGCCCCGTGAGGCCGTCCCGATGCTTCTCGGGCGGGCGGGGTTCTTCCCGCCGAGCCGAGGGGTCTGAGCCTTCACCGACAGTCCCTCGGTACAAGCCAGCTGCTCAGGCACCTTCCGTGGCAAGAAGCAAGGGGCCTCGCTATCAGGACCTTTCGCCGCGGTGCATCCGGGAGTTATAGTTCATCTGGCCGCGGAGGCCTTCTGTGCGTCAGTAGGGCGGGAGAGGAAGGAGACTACAGATCCCGGAGACCAGTGCGGGTCCCCATGTCATCCCTGGCGCTGCGCTGGGGCGCGGGTTTTGCTGGCCCAGGAGCGGCGGGATCCGCGGCGGGGCCGCCATGGATCTGTTCGGGGACCTGCGGCGCATGAACAAGCGGCAGGTACCGGGGCTGCGCCCGGGGCCCCCGCGGCTCTCACCCCTCACCGGGGAGCGGGGGTTTTCAAACGCCAGCGTTCAGGTTCCTTCCCACCACTGTCCCCGTGTGCTGCCGAGAAAAGGAACAAAAAATGAAGGAGTGTGGTTAAAGGGCATCCACTGCTGGAAGGGCTGGCGGAGCAGGAGAATTTGGGGGCACAGAGTCAAATCAGTGATTTTCTAGATAAGAAATTTCAGTATGACAGTAGCAGGAAATGATCCTTTGTCGTTTCTCGTCTCCTACAGCTCCTTTTTTTAAACAAAAATCGCTCTTAGAAAGTCAGCCTCTGCTGGTAGTCCGGTGTTCCACATGTCCTTTTGGGGTGTTTCTGAGCTCTGGAGGGAGTCGGGACCGTGTGACCAAACCACGTTTGATCGTTTGCCAGGTCGCTTCCCCTGCTTTATAAGTCTTTGTTGGAGTGTTTGCCTCTGTCACTGACACACAGGAGTGGACTACCCACGACTAAGGCACACAGAGGATTCCAGCTTTATGTTGCAGTTCTTGTGTTCAAATAGGATTTTAGCATAAAAGCCTAGAAATTTGTGGTGCACTTGCGTTGAAGTTCTGTGTTGTGCTTCTAAATAAAATACAGTACCTTTAAAAAGCAATTTTCTTGTTTCACACAGCTATATTACCAAGTCTTAAATTTCGCTATGATTGTGTCTTCTGCCCTAATGATCTGGAAAGGGCTGATCGTGATCACTGGCAGTGAGAGCCCCATTGTTGTGGTGCTCAGGTGAGTCAATGAAAAGGCTTTCTCCTTCAAGTCCAGGTACTGTTTTGCCTTTTGTCTCCTCCCTATTCCTCTTGAATACATATGCAATTTGAAATCTCACCTATTTAAAGAAAGACTCAAACACTTATTTTCTTCTAGCTGTGTTTGGGCTCTGGCAAAAGTCAGACTCTCAGTAGCCATGGCTCAGGTTCCAATGAGGTTTGTAGGAGCAGTAAACGTGTGAAACCTTTTAAAATCCAAGTTCCTTCTCTTAATGGGTAAGCTGCAGATTGCTTTCTGGAATTTGGGTTCTGTTAAAGGTCTGAGCAGTGTAACTGAATGGATGAAGCTATAGATCTCAGTTAAAATTGTGGGTTTATCTGTAAGAATTAAATGTTCTTTGATTTCATGGTACTTTTTCATTTAAGCCAACAAACTCTCTCTTTCTTTTTGTTTGTAGTGGCAGCATGGAACCAGCTTTTCACAGGGGAGACCTGCTATTCCTAACAAATTTTCATGATGACCCAATCAGAGCTGGTGAAATAGTTGTTTTTAAAGTTGAAGGCAGAGACATTCCAATAGTTCACAGAGTTATCAAAGTGCATGAAAAGTAATGCAATTTGGCTTTTTTTTGGTTTGTTTGTTTGTAAAGCTCCTTTCCTTCCCTGTGGCTTTCAGTGACAATTTAATTGTGGTTTGGTGTGTGAGAAAGGCAGGTGAGGATAAGCAGTGAGAGAAAGCTCAGCTGTCGGATGTGATCCACTTCTGTCCCCAGTACTGTGCCACACTTCTCGAGGGTCTGAAACCTTTCCCTCATCAGATCTGCTCAGGGTTGGATCAGGTAAATCTGTGCCCAGGAGGAATCCAGGAATGTTCATGGGAGCAGAAACCATTCTATGCTGATGGTTGTACAGTTAGGGTTTTGGTTATAAGAGCAAGTTTTTGTCAGAAGGTGGAGATTCAGGATCAGGATGCAGCCTGACAGAATGTGTGAGCTTTGCTAACTGAAGTTTTCCAAATTTGACTCAGGATAAAATAAGAGATTCTTCTTATTCTTGTGTCTCTTGGCCACACTGCCCACAACAATTCTTGCTGAAAAGCAGTGGGGAGAGGACTTGGTTTGGCCTTGATTGCAGATGTCTGCTCTGCTAAGCAGTTCCTTCCAAACCACAGTTTTGCTCCTAGTTCTGCACAGTGAAGAGCTAAGATGGAGGTGGCAAGCATTGACATATTTGTTCCATGAACTGTAGATGTTTATTTCTTGAGTAATATCTGTTCTTCCATGCTTTTTTAAATTTTCCAATAATCACCTATTTTATTCTTTTTATTGCCTAATTTCTCTTAATGAGAACTCATTTCTTGATACCAGTACTTGACTGAAATTCATTTGAAGACTGTAAGCTTAAGAACTTTATTTGAATTTGTGTTTTGTTGAAGATGCAGATAAACACACAGTGCTTTTGTTTAGTGCCTGGATGGACAATATCCCTTTCATGTCCATTGTGCAATTGCTTGCATCAATTGACAATCTAGGAGTGCTGTAAAAAACACTTCTTGTTAATATCTGTTGATATATAAAGTCAGTACAGTCTGTCATGTTAATGATTTAATGGTGTTTGTTCAATAAGCAGGGCTGAAAGCAAACATTGTTATCTAATCTTGTAACACTTTTCATCCTCATTTGCTTTGTAGATGTTAATTGAGATTTTTTAATTAAGTGCTATTTAGTTTATCACCTCATTGCTTTCTAGAGGAAATGGGAACATCAAATTTCTGACTAAAGGGGATAATAATGAAGTTGATGATAGAGGCTTGTACAAAGAAGGTCAGAACTGGTTAGAGAAGAAAGATGTTGTTGGAAGAGCAAGAGGGTAAGTAAAGTAAAATGTACTTTGTAATTAAATAGAAAAATTAGCTCTTAAATTGGTTCTGCTGTTGATACAAACCAGATCTGATGTATTTTTTAAATTTCTTAAATAGAACTGTAGTTAAGGACAAAACCCAGAAAAGTTGCTTCCTATAGTCCTCCCACTGATGTGGAGTGGGGGGGGGTGGGGGGAGAAGGACATATAACAAGTAGTTTGTCTGAAAATACAAAATTTAACCAGCTTCTTGTAATGGCTGGAAATTCTTCAGAAATTCTTTTGGCATTCCACAGGCATTTTATGCAAGATTTGGGCTTTTGACTTTGACCTCTTCTCCAGCTGAGCTGAAATCTCTTCAGATTTTCTCAGATGACTTTGATTAAGGAAAACTAATAAATTTTACTTCCTATTCAGATCTGCATTAGTCCCAGGTGTAAATGATGGGATTCCACTGAAATATTCCAGACTGAGTAACATTAAAATACTTTCATGTAATGTTTGAGGGTTAATTTTGCATTTATCAATTTTCAATTAAATTAACAGTTGTTAATTTATCACTTACAGGTTTTTGCCCTATGTAGGAATGGTAACTATAATAATGAATGACTACCCAAAATTTAAGGTATGTGTACTGATGTTTTGAATACTTGAATTACTAAAATAAGTACAGACGATAAGAACCTTGCCTCCAGACATACACGTTAATAGATCTGTGTCTGTGGTTTGGTGCCTAATGTAGGATTAGCTGGGTTTCCTTGCTTACTGTTGGGCAGTAAAATTTGTTGTTTGTAAGGAGTTGAAAACATGTCATTTATTAGAATTTTGTTAGTTAAGTGTATCCAGTTGTGATGCCTGGTTATGATGAATTTGATCACTTTAAAATCTTCATGCAGTTCTGTAGGACCAGAGCTCTGAAATTGTGGAAGGTGTGATGTTTTAAGAGGGCACCTTTTGAACAGTTTGTGCTTTCTGAGCTCAGTGGAGAGGAATTGTAACGAGTCTGTGTTCTGTGTTTCTTTGCAGTATGCTCTCCTGGCAGTGATGGGAGCATATGTACTGCTCAAACGGGAATCCTAAACACAAGATCAAAGGGAAATGTACAGGGGGAAAAAACTAATATATATCAGATGGTTTCATTTCTGTATACAATTACAAAACTGTGCAAGCTTTTGTCTTGTCTAAATAAATGACACCTAATGAGTGAAGCTGTTGGCTGCTGGCTAATTACAAAATTACATATTTGCCACCTTCTAGACTGCTCTCAGCCAGCCTGGCACTGGTTTGGAGGACTGTCATGCTGGAGCAGCTAAGAGCTCTCTTACCATGCCACAGTGGGTTTTCCTGGCTGGTGTTGCATCTGAACCCACTTTTGCCCTCCTGTTTGTTTTGGGGGTTATTTTTAATCTGTGCCCTCTTTTTCCACCTTACAAATTGTTTTGATTGGTGCTTGTAAGGACAGAAGCTCTGAACAGGTAGTAAGTTCTAGGAGTTTAGTCAGACTTATGCCTAAGTTGGCTGGTTGTGGCTGACAAAAACAGCCAAAAGGGGAGTTTCACTCTGACTTGGTACTGAGCAGTGGGGACTCAGAGCTTTTTCCTTGAATTTGAAACTTGCTCCTTCATGGAGTAAGGAAAAAAGCCCAAATGGCCTGATTTTTAGAGGCCTGGTTTTTAGGGACTGTGTGTGTTGCTGGTGTTCAGGCTGTTGATGATTCTTCCTTTTGTGTTCTAGCTCTTAACAAACCCAACAAAAAGGTTTTCTGGGGGTTTAATAACACCCGTAAATTACTGAATGAATAGAACAGTAGTACACTTCAGGGATATTGCCAAGAAGGGGTCAGAACTCTTATGCCAGTTTAGAGAATGTATTATTCTCTCCTATCATATAACACCCGAATAGTGTTAAACATAAAATTGATTTTCAATTTAAAAACTTACCTGATAACTGTGTTATATGAAATCTTGTCTTCGAATGTCAGTGTTGCACCTTCAACAAAGAAGAACTTGTTTTCCTTGCTGGCTTTGTTTTTGTAGCTTTGATAAGAAACAGCATGATGCTTTTTTCCTCTGGAGTTCTGTTTCTTCTGTAATCCCTTACTTCTGCAAAAATACGCTATTATACAATAATGACACCTTTTTCTGTTGTAACAGCTCATGCTCAGCAGACAACTGCTGAATTTCTACAAGTAATATTACTTCCTTTGTGTCCTATTAAGCAGTTTTCATGTCCAACTGTATTACAAAAATTACTTACTTTGTGTCAAATTGTATAGAAATAAAATTGAGTGTAATAAATGGCACAGCAGAATAATGTTTGGAACCTTAATGCAGTCTTCCTGGAAGTGTATCATCCCAGTTAAGAAAAAATAATGTGATTTTTGTAGATGGTGTATGTGGAGTAAGATTTTTTTTTTTCCCTTCTCTTGGTGTTGCTGAAATCCAGATTTAAGCTGTCACCTTTCCCAATGCAAGCTCAGTCAGCTCTGACTTGGTGGGTGCAGTTGGATATTTTGCAGCTGGCCAATGTGACACTGGAATCCAGTTACAGGAGTAGCTCAGAGCTGTGCCAGGGATGTTCAGAGTGGATGTTAGGAAGCATTTCCATACTGAGAGGGTGCTCAGACCTGGAGCAGCGTCCCTCGGGAAAAGGTGGATGCCCCAGGCTCAGCATTCCAGCAGCACTTGGACAAGGCCCTTGAGCGTCTGGGCAGTCTGGAAAGGCTTGGGCTGTTGGGCTGGATGGTCTCTGTAGGCTGTCCTGGTCCACAGGCATGTTTGTAAATGCTTCAAATTTGAATTCTCCAACTATTGAACCCCTCCATAGTCATAAACCCAAACTTGTGGCTGCCACAGCAGCCTGGCACGCATTCAGTGTGCAGTGAGCAATCACTGTGGTCAAGCTTCAGCTGTCCCAGGACTTCACAAAATTCAGCACAAACAGTATCAACTGTCATACACTGGACCTTATTAAATAAATGTTATTATTTCATATTATTCAGCTTCTGTAAAGTTGTGGAGCTCTTCTCTGAGAAATGTCTTCAGTTCTTCAGGGAACTGTTGCTGCACTGAGTTGATGTTGAGGTTATTTGCAGAACACCTGCCCTGAGTGCAGGTTGGAAATGCTGGAGATTAGTGTATTCAGCATCTTCAACATTTACAGAGTATTCCTCAGTGATCATGCCTGTTATTATGTTGGAGATAGGCTTCCCCCAGTGTTTGCTCTGAATGTACATCCTGGCTGTTTCTAACACCAGGATCCCTAAAAAGAAAATTATGAAAGGCACACCATTCTTATATTATCCCTTGTTATAGCCATCAAATGCGTGTTGCTGATAGAACAATGATGCTTGTCTAAAATGTAAAGGAAGCAGATTAAAGAGTGTTATTGTGGTAATAGCATTTTAAAACCATTAATGTTTTCCTGCCATGAAGCACAGCAACATTTTGCTTTGCCATGGGATACATGAAAAGGTGAACGGTATTTTAAAACAGAGAGACTCACTTCTTGATGTTCAAACACAAATTGATGTTACCAGGCTTCTTCTTGAAGAGAAAGATTGTCTTTAGTGAGTTGAGTCACTCACAGTTCATAACATCCTTTGGTTGTACCTGGTTCTTTTTCTGTTGTGGGGGGTCCAGGATAGTATTTCCCTATATTATCAAGTTATTATTTCTTTTAGAAGGGTAATAAATTAAGAATTAGAATAAGAAAGACATAGCATATATACGACATACAAGAAAAGTTTATTTGTTTGCGTGGTATTTTCAGTAAAAGAGATTTGCGTCTACTGGGGAACAAGGAACTGAGTAAGATTTCATGTTTGGTTTGCTTTAGTTTTGTTTTCTGAAAATGGACAATTTCCTGAATTTTTTAATTTCCTGCCTTGATTGCTCCAAACAATTAGAAGTTTCTCTGGATGGCAGTATTTTCTTTGATCAGCTGTCGTTCAGCACAGAGCACATGTCTGTAGCTGTACTGCAGAGTGCACAGTGAAACTTGAGGCATGAGAATACTACTGTGAATTGAGCAGGAATGCATAATTAATAACCAAAAGAAAAGGATGAATCACATTAATCAGTAAACGAAACAAGGGAACAGTTTGGCTCAGTGCAGCAGGATACACAGTTGATTTCAAAAGGAATTGTACAAGAGTCTGCCCAGAAATTATGTTAATTCACATCCATGGGAGCTTCCAGTAGGGATAGTTCTGTTCCAATCATGTGGGGCTAGCTGGAGGAGCTGGCAGGTTCCTTACAGTCAGCTCTGCTCCCTGTGTATCCCACAGGGATACACATATGTTCTCTAGACAGCAGAATGATCACATGAACTGCCCCTATTACACGTGACTTCATCCTGTCCCTGCTGTTCTCCTGGGTGACAAACGGCAGTCAGGACTTTATATCCCATCACTGCTCACCCAGCTTCACTCCAGTGAAACCACTTTTAAGTGTTCCGCTTCGGAGCCTTTCCAGGGGTGTACTGTCTCCACCTTTTCCCTGCACTGCCTCTTCAGTCTGGAATTCTTTTCATCCATTTGCTGCAAAGTTGGCCAGTTCCAGGTACCTCAGGGTGCTGCAAAGTTTACAGGATCCCTGTGCAAGGAAAGCAGGAAGTCCCGTAAATCCGCTTCCACTTTACTGTCACTTGTGACAGGAAATTTAGGCGATACTTCAAATTAAAATAAGCTCTGTTCCAGCGAGGGACAGCGCGACCCTTTGCCCCAAGTGCAGCCGAGCCGAAGCCCGTCCCGTGCGGTCCCGCAGGGCGGGGGTGGCCTCGGCCCCTGCGGCTCCCGGGTCTCCTCAGCGGCTCGGGCCGCCCCCTGAGGAGCTCCCGGTGCCCCGGGCCGTCCTCAGCATCGACCGCCGGCGAACGGAGCGGGGGAACACGAACGTGTGGGACGCGCCAGTGTTGCGAAGGGAACCGAGACGAGAGCGAGAACGGCCACCTCCCCCGCGCAGGGCAGCGCCCGGGGCCGGCGCCGCCTCAGCTCCCCCCGCGGAGCCCGGCGGGGCGGGGAGCGGGCCCGTGAGGAGGCGTCAAGCGCGGGAGCTCCGCTCGCGCCGGGCCCGGCTCCGGATAAATGGGGGGCGGCGGCGGCGGCGGCACTCGGGAGCCTTGGCGGAGGCTTGGTGGAGCCGGAGCGCGGTTCGGGGCAGCACCGGCAGCACCCGCAGCAGGGCAGGATGCGGGGCGGGCGGCCCGCGGCGCTGCCGCTGCTGGCGCTGGCGCTGCTGACGGCGCAGGGCGGAGCGGCGCCCCTGCAGCCCGGCGGGACCCCCGCGCTCACCAAGATTTACCCCCGCGGCAGCCACTGGGCTGTGGGTAAGTGCGGCTTAATTCCTACCAAGGCACTGGAACGCGCGGTTCCCGTGTCGAGGCAGGGTAAGTCTAAAATCTACAGCTTCTCTGCCCACTTCTAATTCCAACAAATCTTGCCAAGCGCCTCTCTCTGTCTCCAGTCAAAGTGCTTGGTTATCGCTGCCCCTTTCTCAGCCACGTTTTCTCTGACAATGTAACACAAGATACAGAAGAAATTGCGTATGACACTGTAGGGCTACAATTCGACACTATCTAGCCCCTTCCCTTCCCTTCCCTTCCCTTCCCTTCCCTTCCCTTCCCTTCCCTTCCCTTCCCTTCCCTTCCCTTCCCTTCCCTTCCCTTCCCTTCCCTTCCCTTCCCTTCCCTTCCCTGTCCCGCTGATGTTTGAACAATCAAATCTTTACCAGTTTTGGTTAATTTTATGTTACTTTAATTGTTGTTACAGGACATTTAATGGGGAAAAAAAGCACTGGAGATTTTCCTTACAGTTCTGAAGAAGAAAACAAGACACCATTTTCAGCATTACCTGACAATATCAAGCAGCTGGAAGAGTATCTGCAGTGGGAAGAAATTTCAAAACATTTGCTAAGGCTGCTGGAAAGGAATGAAAATAAAAGTGGTCACTTTTTAAAAGGAGGGCTTCCCTGGTATACCAGGAACACCTGGGAGACAGATGACAATAGCAGTTGGAAACATGTAAGTAAGATAAAACCTGTAAAGATACTCCATGTGTTCAGTTTTTGGTTTACAGTAACATATCAGAATCTTCTAACTGGTGGATTGTCCAGAAAAGTAGCAGAAACTCATCTCATGTATCAGACATTCAGTACAGTAACACTCTGCTCTTGATTACAGATTGTCACTCACCAACTGTATTTTTGATGACTTCATCTGCTGCCGGGCATAAACACAGCATGCATTCAGCAGATTTTAGTGCCTGGGCTCCCTTCAAGCTGCTTGGTTGGGCCATTCTTTTATTTTCTTCATGCTTAAGTGATCATACCAGCAGCGCATACTGCCCAGCAAAGCTAGTGTGAAGAACAAGTGTGAGGGCAGAAGGAACCACATCACATTGACTGTCCCCTTCCCTCACCATTCAGGATGTTCTTCCTTGGGCTGAGTAAAGCCACAGGGCTGCAGAATTTTCTCTGGTCACAGCTTTGTCCCTGTCTCCTTTGCCTTTCCTCCAGCCCATGGTTCTGGCTACTGCTGTGGTCATTCCTGGGTTTGCTAAAGAGTCTGGGACTACTGATATGCTGCCCCTCCTCATCCCTCAAGTTAGTGTTCTTCCTAGTGCCGTTGCACAAGATGACAAGGTTTTGGAACAGATTAATCCCTATTCTTTTGGGAAACTCTATAAAATAGACTGGGAAGCGTAACAGTGAGGTTTTACAGAAAGTAATTGGGGTGTAATGCAAATCAGAGGATCCACAAAAAAACTCATTTTCTTACAATGCCTCAGGCACAGTCATGGTGATAAAGCTGCAGAATTATTTTGGGTGACAATGAAATACAATAAAAAGATTAATACGCCCTCTTAAATACATCAATGGGAAGATTTTTTTTCTTCCCATATTCTACTGCAATATGATGTCATTAATATTCCTGGACTAAATTCAGCCCAGTTTCCCTCCTGAAATCCTGGTGCAATCAAATTGGTGAGTACTTAGGCTTTTATTTAAATGTGGGTAAAAATTCACCCTTTAAATTAAACTGTTATTTAAGTCTCTCACACCAGTGATATGAATGCTACCCATAGGTTTCTTTTTGCCTGTGACTTTATGATAGTGATGCATCATAGTAACTGATTATTAATACTGTCTAAAAAAAATAAACTATTTATTCCATCTTCAGTTCTGCAGTGTGCACCATTGTAATAAAATTAAATGAACAAATTCCATTATTTAATGTAAAGAGGGAAGTGTTCTGACTTCTGAAAGTGTCTGTCAATAAATCCTGCTTAGGAAGGCTGGTAGTTGCCTCCAGTAAGTTGAACCATATTCATATGTGTGTACTTTCACCATAAAGTAACATCCACATTTCTGTGGTCAGACATCAAACATCATTACATAATTATTGAGGTTATTGAGGACAATGTGCAGAACCTCTTTTGGCCATAGAACCTTTGATTTCCATCATTCAACATTTCTTTGTCTCCACCCTGAAGTAAAGTCTAGTGAAAGTAGCTGTAGCTGTACTTTCCTGCTGTTAGACACAAATACCTGATGATACACTGCCTTGATAGGATATGATGTCTTGTTTTCTCCTTGGCTTCAGGACAGCACCTGAAATTTAACGTATTTCTGGGGTCTTCCTTCTAGATGAAGAAAACATGAAGATCAAAAGGAATGTGCTTTACTCTTTTGAGGGCTGTGATAGTTTCTTAAACATTTAAATCAAGAGAACTATTTTTCACTTAAAAGTTATTTTTAATAAATGAAGTCTTATTTATAAAGCAGAACTCTGATACATGGAATGTGGGATTCATGTGCACAGTGGTACAAATGCATAACTGGCCTTTGGGGGTTGATTGTGTAGATTTGTCAGGATGTGAGAGATTTCAGGTGCACAGATTTTGGTTAGACAACATTTGGGGTAAGGTGCTGCTGTACCACAGCTGTGGAAGGTGTTCCATGCACAGGAGAGGATTACCAGGTGCAGGCATCTGAGGATGATGGCACAGCACATCCAGAAAATTTGTCCTTAATGTGAAATACTTTCCCAGGCATGTGTCGTATGAGTTTGGAACAGAAACTTGTTCTAGGAGAAACCAGACACCAAATTTGCAGCAGGTTACTGTTCCCTGTGCAGTGGCCTGTTGGAGACTGAGATACTAAATGTGACCAAAAGAAGGTAAATAATGAACCCTGCTGCCAGCTTCTGGAATGGCTGTCCCAGGAGCACAGGCCCACCAAGGGCTGCAATTCCCATGCATTGATAGAGATGCCAGCCAGGAGGAGTCTGTGTCTGCAACCCTATGCTCCTCCTGCTGCACACAGCAAAGACTGGCTGTATTGGGAGCAAACAGACTCCAAGAACTTTGTTTCATGGATGCTCTCAAATTTAGCCAATTTAATTCAAAGCTTGTATTTTCAATTTAAGATCAGGAAGCCCCAAAGCTAGAAGTAAATACAGAAAAGTACCACAGGTAACTGAATTCAGGGTCTTCCTTATTAGCCCAAATCATCCAGTGCAACCACAACTGATGCTCACACTGGGCTGTACATTTCTTAAGAAGAAAGGAATCCTTTCTAAAGGACTCACCCAGAGCAGGAAAATGGCTATAACACACAAATAGTCAAAAAATGGAAGAGGTGAGCCCAAGGCTTCTTGGAGTTTGGCTTAGGGTAGTGCACCTGTGTTATTTTGTTTTCAGTTAATACCTTACCTGCTCTTTATTCTGTGAATTAATGTTAATGTAGTTAAAGGCGATGCAAATCTCTACTGCAAGTTGGACTAAGTGCAAAAGTAAGTTGGAAAATAAACTTTAAGTTGTTTCTATTACTTGGCTTTTTCACACTAATGAGACAGAGTATAAATGACATGGCACACAGAATTATTTGGGAGAATGACTTTCCTCCTACTTTGGCAGTTGGTTATTACACTAACCAAGACAAATGGGGTCTGTTTTGAAAAGATTATTAGGAATATGTTTGTGAATGCGCAGATCATGTAAGTTTATTAGGCTTATAAACTTACAGCAAGTTTATTAACTTAGTGAATTGCTTTTTTCAGGACTGGTCTATAAATAATATATTTCTCTTTTTATTAGATGATGGACTATCTCCTTCAAGTTGTGAATATGAAAGAGAGCACTCCAAGCTGAAAGAAGATCACTAAATCATGAAAAAATTCAATGCTTTCTGTAAGAGACTATATTTCACAAGCACTTGATTGTATCAGATAACAAGGTCACTTTTCTGTACACAAGAATTCTTTTGTGTAAAGTACTTAAATATTATACTTAAATACCCATATTCTTGTATGGTTCAGCAAGGACTAAATCCTCTACTTCATTTTCAAGGTTGCATTTTCTCATTTGAATGGCTTTGAGATACTGAGATGTATATATATCTATCTTTATAGGTATATAGATAGATATATTTATTACGGAAGGGTCTTCCAATTAATTATATTACTTACTTAGCGAATCATTTAATCTTAGTTCGAAACTACATTACATTGCAACATTCGCAATAAAAAGTACCAAGAAAAAGGCGGAGTTTATGCTTTTATTTTAGTTAAGCATTGAAATTCGCTGTGTAAAAGCCAGTAGCAATGACCGCTGCCTTCCCCAGGATAGGGCGTGTGTTGCATTTCCAGCCTCTCTGCTGGGAGCCTCCGTGCCCCGTGTGTGCCCGGGAGATGACGCTGACGCCGCAGCCCCCGGTCCGCTGCCGGCAGAAGCTTTGCTGTGCCCGGGAGGTGCCGCTGCCGCTCAGCGCTGTCCCCGCAGCCCCCGGCCGGCCGGCAGCAGCTCCGCTGTGCCCGGAGGGGAATTCGGCCCGGGACGAGCCCCGAGAGCCCGCGCCCGCTCCCGCCGCCTCCGGCAGGTGGCGCCCTCGGCCCGCCCGTGAGGGAAGCGCTCCGGTGAGCTCGGGGACAGGCTGAGCCCCGGCCCGCCCGTGAGGGGAGCGCTCCGGTGAGCTCGGGGACCGGCTGAGCCCCGAGAGCCCGTGAGGGGAGCGCTCCGGTGAGCTCGGGGACCGGCTGAGCCCCGAGAGCCCGTGAGGGGAGCGCTCCAGTGAGCTCGGGGACCGGCTGAGCCCCGGCCCGCCCATGAGGGGAGCGCTCCGGTGAGCTCGGGGACCGGCTGAGCCCCGAGAGCCCGTGAGGGGAGCGCTCCGGTGAGCTCGGGGACCGGCTGAGCCCCGGCCCGCCCGTGAGGGGAGCGCTCCGGTGAGCTCGGGGACCGGCTGAGCCCCGGCCCGCCCGTGAGGGGAGCGCTCCGGTGAGCTCGGGGACCGGCTGAGCCCCGGCCCGCCCGTGAGGGGAGCGCTCCGGTGAGCTCGGGGACCGGCTGAGCCCCGGCCCGCCCGTGAGGGGAGCGCTCCGGTGAGCTCGGGGACCGGCTGAGCCCCGAGAGCCCGTGAGGGGAGCGCTCCGGTGAGCTCGGGGACCGGCTGAGCCCCGGCCCGCCCGTGAGGGGAGCGCTCCGGTGAGCTCGGGGACCGGCTGAGCCCCGAGAGCCCGTGAGGGGAGCGCTCCGGTGAGCTCGGGGACCGGCTGAGCCCCGGCCCGCCCGTGAGGGGAGCGCTCCGGTGAGCTCGGGGACCGGCTGAGCCCCGGCCCGCCCGTGAGGGGAGCGCTCCGGTGAGCTCGGGGACCAGGTGAGCTCCGTGGCTGCAGCTGTTTGCTGCATCTCAGTTGCACCACCTCTGCTCGGCTCTACAATCCCAATCTGAGTGGGACAGAAGTGTCATATGACACACGGATGACTGCAAAACGCCAGCTAGTTTTGACAGAATGCCTTGGCAGAACACAGAGATGCTCAGAGAGGAGGCACGGTATTAATTCTACTAGAGAAACTGGTAATAGCAGCGTCCTGGCCTAACGATCAATGAGTTTTGTTTTGCTTTGTTTTGTTTCACTGTTTTCTCCTATGTTAGCATTTTGCGGGTGGGTGCTCTGTGGCTGACAAACTACTAAAGGAAGTCCCAAGGTTTGTAACAGTGACAAAGGAGGACAGCTGACTGCATAGAACAGAGATGCTGAAATACTGTAGCTGAAGGGAACCCCTTGAATTAATGTCCGTTGGACTTCATAGTACCTCCCTAGAGATGAGGAAGTATGTAACCAGGGGCTCCTTGAACAGCTACCTGAGATATTTCAGTAGTAAAAACCTGAATGTCCATAATTGGAACGCCTGTCAGATGTAGCCAGGGTAGATCGAAACAAGATCGTTCAACTTTTTGCACCAAGGAAACAGTATTGCCCTCAACCCCAGCAGCTAGTAACAGAAATTCAAACTATGGCTGAACAATGTGGGTTTTCATTTCGCAGGGGCCATGAACTACCATGGCAGTAGCACACACAACTGCCAGCCTGTTGCTCCAGAGAGAATGACAGCTTCTGAGCCATCCAGCAGGGACTGAGGGACTCACACAGACAGTCCTGATCCACCGGGAAGCCAATGAGCTCAACCTCAAGTTAAAATTAAAGAGCTCATGTATCTGCTAGTTTTATTGAACACAAACCGGATTTTGAGCAGGGATAAGGAGAAGAAGGGGAGACCAGAATACACTCTTGATAACAAATTCCGTCATGGCGGTTTTCTCATAATTATTCATTCCCTGGCAATCTTTTTATCTGTATTATTCTTCCTTATAACTTCAGGTGTTGTGAAGAAGTCAAGTATGGATACTAAAAATACTATCTTGCTAATATAGTTTAAGCAAAAGAAGAACCAGACCACTCGGAAGACCATGCTAATAGCCTTACCAAAGTTAGAGTAAAGAAGTGGTTAAGGATCTAGATGATTTAATCCAGTTTTAAGAAAAGGTTTTACAGTGAGCAATTAGATGCTGTTTAAGGAATTAATCGCTAATGGGTCATTAACTCTGACTGGTATTGTACAGTTAACAAGCCGAGGCAGGATTATTAGACTCAGCACCCAATTAAGGACGAGAAGATATTTACAACAAAATGAACAAATGGGCTTTTAAAATGGAATGGAAGAATTTGAAAGAAAGTGTAGGAGCACGGAAAACTAGACAGGTTAGAAGAAAGATGTGTTTACATATGCCTCTGTCTCTTTATTTGCCCACTTTTGCGTAGCTGGTAAAATAATGATTTTTAGCAACAAACAGTTTTCCTTGAAGGAGGTGACTGCACACAGTTGATCCACGTACAGGGTTCACATGTACAAGGTATAAGAAAGACCTGTGTAATATGCCAGTAAAAGAACAACCACCATAGCTTGCCATAATGTTTCTTTATTTGTTTGCAGGTGCTGGATCAGGACCTTATTGAAAGTGAGCAGGTATCTTCAGCTGACCTGTCATTGTGGTTTTATCTACGACCAGTCTTTGACTATCTCAAGTAACCAAGCATCAGCACTGGTGACAGCTGATTAGGAAATCGAAGGCTCCTTTCCAATGGATTAACAGGATACTGAAGAACAGCAGGTAAAAGAAAGGGAGGGTAAGCACTCTTGAAATCTTGGGGAGTTGCTTATTAACCACTAGCAATAAGCACAGGTGAGAACTTGAGGGCAGCAATTTAATGTGCTCACCTGCAGGAGGGTTTTCAGCTTCAGAGCCACAGTTGGACTGCAGCCAAGTAATGGCAAATGAGATTGTTTCTACCCTGAGAAGGAAGTGTCCAGAATCTGTGCAGTCATTCATTAGTGTGTGTCTCTTGCTGGCACAAGCCAGGCTATGCAGGCACTTCTCAAACACACCAAGAGAAATCCTTCTCTTGCAGCCACCAGAAAAGCCATGCCTTCTTGCAACTCACTGCAAATCACTGATGATGCAAGCAAAGCTCACCTGTGAAAGGACCATTATAATAAGATCTAAAAACTGAAGCAATATGATTTTTGTTCTTCTCTTTTATTCAGGTGTCCTAACTAGAAGTTAGCAAAATATTTCCCTGGTCCTGACAGCAATGGCAGTTCTTTTCCTGTCATCACCTCCTCTCTCTGCCAAGGAAGCAGAGAGATTGTGTGCTGGGAAGGATGGCCACCACCACAAATGCACACACAGTAGAATTGCCAAGTCCAGAGCCCAGCAAGACAGTCTCCCCCAGCAGGGCTTCATTCCCCCCAAATTCAAGGGGGACCACTAACTTGGCTTCCCTACATGGCCTGGACCAGCACAGTTCAGGGAAGGGAAGCTGGGGGTCCTGAACACAGTGTGTGCTCTGGTCCACGGAAGCAGGTTGGATCTGCAGGGGAGGTTGGGGATAGAGGAAAAGACATTTGAAAACAAGAGGGATTCCTATTATTATCTGTAAAAGAAGCTCTCTATGCAATAGGTGGGGGCTGCTGTGGAGAAGGCTATGAAGGGATGTTTAGAAACCACTATCTAAGGTTAAAAAGCTCTCTGAAGTGAAGCTGAACAAAGCTGACATACTTGTTTCTGACAGGACTCTTAAAAGATACACTACAGATTGTGAAAATATAATTAGACGCCAGCCTTTGTCTGGCCACAACGAGTGGGAAATGGTGAACGGAGAGGTCTCCCAGTCTGCATTGAATCATCCCCAGGACACAATGAGGGCACTTGTGCATCCTTCTCTGTTCCCTAATGAGAAACATTAATTGCCACAACCTCCTGAGTGTGTAGAGTACCCCATGTCCAGCAGAGGAGAAGGGGTGTTTCATTACAGCTTCTCAGCCCCATTACAGGCAGTAACAGAGATAATGAAAAATAAAGATGCCGCAGTTTTAGTTTTGGCAGCCTAACGATGGGCACTGAGTGGGCAGGGGAGCAGACATGGCCCAGCTCTGTGCCAGCCTCCAGAGGTTGTGCTGGGCAGCCAGAGCAGGCAGGATGAGCCTTCCAGGCCCCAGCCAGGTGTCAGTGCCCAGCCAGAGACCATCTGTCTCTTCCTGTAGGCAGTTGGGCTTCAGGGGGTAGGGGCCCTGGCAGTCCTGCCATCCCCCTTCTTTGCAGAGGCAGCAAGGACTATCACTAACTCCAGCCTGCAAAGCCCACCTGAACCTGGCACTGCTCCACAAGGGCAGCTGTGGGAGTGGTGTGCCTGGCCCAAGGACTGCCAGGGCTCCAGCCCCTCTGTGCCCAGTCCCATCTGGGCACACTCTCCATAATGGGGCTGCAGCCCCCAGTGCCACAGACAGCTTGGGCAGGGTTCTGCTGATGGAGGAAGACAGAGAAGAGTCCAGAGCCAGGCATCTCCCACCCCTCTGTGCATCACATGTAGAAGAGGGTCCAGCCCAAGATGCCCATTTGGGTTCAGAAACATGATGCACAGCCTCCATGCAGATGGTGTCATTTAATGGTGCAAAAGCAGAACCCCCTCCCCAGGTACGGCAGTCCTGGGTTCCCAGCCACCTTACATAGCTCTTTGCCCTACTGTAGCTTTTATTGCAACTAAAGCATCCAGCCAAGGAGGGAGAGCAAAATAATTTTTTTTTTCCTAAGCTATGATCAGGCCCGTAACTCTTCAGGGGCTGTGGAAACGGGAATTAAAAGGACCACAAAATACAAAAGCACATCAAGGCGTAGGGAAAAGACTGGTGCAAGGGACAGCTCTCCTGTGCCTGGGCCATCCATGGCAGCCAAGGCAGGATAAGGGTGTCCCTCGGGCGTTCTGGGATGCACCTTCCCCATGGCTTACTCCCAGGTGCTGAGAGGGAGTTCAGATTGTCTGCCAGGGTTTGCCGATGGACTGAATGTGCTCCTTGGCCTTCAGCCGCAGGGCGGCAATGCTGGTGTTGCGTGGATCTGCCTCATCCAAAGGGAACTTGTCCACAAAGGTGGCCCCACACTGATAAGGTGGCGGTGGCCCCATGGCCCCCAGGGGCTGCAGAGCGTGGGTCACTGCTGGAGAGTTCAGGAAGGGCGGTGGCGTGTAGCTGCCTGGCAGGTTTTGCGGGGAGGCCACGAAGCCAGGCAGGGTCTGCAGGGCTGTGCTGCTGGGCACTGGTGGGCTGAGCCACGTCTCCAGGGGCAGGCTGCTGCTCAGAGGACCCATGGGTGTTGCCTGTGGCGAGCGGTTGAACGAGAGGATGGGCGAGTCCTGAAGCTTCATGGAAGTCACCTCCAGTTTCTCCTGCCGCCTCCACTTAGCCCTTCTGTTCTGAAACCAAACCTGCAAGCAGAGATGTATCAGCCAGGCCTGAGACAGCGGACAGAGGCTCGACCCTGGCTGCAGCAGTGAGAACAAAAGAATGAGGTAAACACTCCTTGCCGAGCTGGGACAGAAAGGAATTTGGGGGGCTCGAGTGTTTCTCCACGACCCATAACCCTACACTCGGTGGATAACAGTCCCGCAGCGGAGCTGGTCCGCCCATCCACCCGCCACTGCCCTGGCACACAGCGGGTTCAGCAGCACCGGGCTGGGGATACGCCACCCAAAGGGAAGCAGCACCAGCGACGCGGCTGCCGGACGCAGGTCGTCCCCGAGCCTCGCTTTCTCCCGCCGGTGGGGCCGGCCCGTGGCTGTGCGGCAGCTGCACCCAGGGCTCCAGTGGGACCCCGAGTGTGGCCAGAGCCGTGCTGCGGTCACGGGCCCGCGCGCCGCTTCGGGGCTGCTCCGGCCGCCTGGACCACGGGGATGCGCCGAGGCGCGTCGGGCCGGGCCGTGCATGGCTTCCCGGCGCCGGGGGCCGTCGGGCCTGGGCCGTAGCGGGGAGCCGAGCCGGACGTTACCTGGACGCGGACTTCGGGCAGATTGACTTTCATGGCCAGCTCCTCGCGGCTGTACACGTCGGGGTAGTGGGACTTCTCAAAGGCACGCTCCAACTCGTGAAGCTGGTATGTGGTGAAGGTGGTGCGGTTTCGCCGGTGTTTCTTCTTGGGCTGTTCCTCTTCCGACGGCTTCCCCTCGCCACTGCTGCCAGCGGGCAGCTCGGGGCTGGTGCTGCCGGGACAGTACGGCTCTGCGAGGGCAAGACAAGGGAGTCACCGGCAGGATCTCCCCGCGGGCTTTCCCGAGGGCGTGGGAGAACGGCGCCCACCCGTCCGCCCCCCGGCACCCAGCGTTCGTCCATAGCGCTCACCTTGGAAGCGCTCGGCGCGGCTCTGGGGCTCGGCCGTCGGCGGCTCTCCGGGCATCTTGGGCAGGCAATGCCGGGGCCCCCGCCGGTCCGCCTCCTTGGCACTGCCGTCGGGCGGGAAGGCGCCCAACAGACCGTCTTCCTTGGTGAACCCCAGGATAGCCTCGATGCTGTGAAGCCTCGACGGGTTTCCTCCGGGGCTCCGGGCCGCCGGAGCGGCCAGCGAGAAGGCGCCCTCGGCCATGGCGATCGGGGCGCCGGGCGGGTGCATGAGGCGGCCGGCCCGGGGCTCCGCCGCGGCGCTGCGGTCTCACCCGGCCTCCGGGCGGCGCGGGCAAGTCTGGCACGGTGTCGCCGGGCGGGCTGGCCTCCTTGGGGCGGGGGAGGAGTGCCGGGGGGCGGTAGGCGACAGGGAAGGAGAGGCCCCCGCGCCTCTTCGACATGGAGGGGGAGGCAGGGCATCCCCCGGCCCCCGCCGGCCGCCCCGCCCCTCTCCGCTGGCCCCTGCCCCGGTCCCGGCCCCAACCTCAGACGGCGCTGGGCGATGCCATCCGGAGCCCCCTGAGGCGCGGCGGGGGGGGGCCCGCTGCAGCCGGCGACCGGCCCGGGCTGAGCGCCGCGGTCGGAGCCCCGGGGCAGGGGCAGCACTGTCGGAAACCGCAGTGGGACAGGCGGCGAGAGGCGCGCCGGGCGCGGGTGGACAGAACCGGAACGGCGGGAGCCGCGGGAGCCGCTGCCAGGGGCGCGGTAAAGGGGCCTCAGCGAGCGGGACGGGAAGGAGCGCGAGTCGGGGGGTGCCGGGAGAGAGGACAGCGGGTTCCCAGCACGGCCCTGCATTGTTCTGCGGTTCTCAGTGCCTCTCCGCTTTTCTCTTGCCCGACGGCTACAGCCGAGATAGCTTCCCGGTTTGGAGGTGCGTCGGTTTCCTGGCGGCCCCTCGAAAGCTGCCCCGCGGGACGATCCGCGGCCCCGGCCCGACTCAAGGGCACTGGGTAAACGCCGCTGCGCTGGTGCTCTGCGGGACACTCGCCCTGCGCCCGATTACCTCCAAAGGCATTTCACAGACCAGGTGCTTCTGAGCAGGATAGACACAGGAGGTGGGCTCAGCCTTTCAGACTTCACAAACCCAAGGAAGCTCTAAGCAATATTTGCGAGGAAGTTTTCTAGTATGCTGGTGTAGGACAAAGTCTGTGAGGAGCTGATTCTGTGACCCTGTACTCCACGGTGCTAGTGGGGCTGGGGGAGGAGTTGGGGGGGGGGGGGGGGTGGTGTGGTGTGTAGCAGGCAGGGCTTCATGGGGAATGCAGAAAATGTTTTTGGAGGTGAGGCAGGGAGCCAAAACCCACACATCACTTTTTACTTGGTTTGGTGGAAGATGTGGACCCATCACAGAACCAACCATGTAACAGCATCATGTCTCCTGCATCGATCTTTTTCCTGCGTTTGTCTTTCTGTCATTTTATGACTGTTCACATTAGTACTTCCCAGTTCCTGTGAGACACTATCTACCTTTTGTCCCAGCTTGTTTACATGACAAACCCAGTAACATCCAGAGTGGTTTTCAGTCTACACTTAGCTTTGAAGATGCTTCTATTTGAAGCCTGAGGAGAGTGTATGTAAAAGAAAAACACCATCGCTGCTTCTTGTTCTTCCAGATATATTAGCTACTCTAATAAGTATGGCCTCTTTCAATGAATCTGCATTTTTAAATTCCACTTCTGTCCCAATACACTCCATATAATGTAGATTTTTCCAGAGGAATCACTTCAAAGATTGGCAGTGCTTGCTTCTGCCGGTGTCTACACCTTTTGCAGGTTTATGTTCTGACGTCCCAAAATTGATTTCTTGTAGGACTGCGCGGCTTTTCCTAGCTCCAGGTGAGGTTTGCCTACACTGACTGCTTGGGGGGTGGCTTGAGGCCGAAAGAACTCAGATGTCCATTTGCACAAAGAGGCCAACAAAAGAGAAAATAAAAGGTTAGTGTGGCTTTTGTAGACACTATAAAAAGCCAGTCAATACCATTGTAGGGACATTGGCGGGTACTCAAAGCAATCAGCCAGGGGCCATTGTGTTCCTTTAATCTACATGTGTGTTTTGAAGGAACTCTATTAGTGAAGATGAATGAATGGTGCAATGTCCCTAATTTTTTCTAATTTGAAGGTGGGGGGTTACAGCACTCAAAAACAGCACAAACCACACCTGTCCCTCCAGGAGTCCTGGGCAAAAATGCGAATCAGTTTTGCTTGTTGTAGCTAAGAAAGATAGGAATATGAGGCGAAGGGACAAAACACCTTTAGTCAGTGCCATAAAGGGCATTGGATCCTGGCAGAGATGCTGCTTTTGTGGTACCTGTTAAAGTTGTCAGTCACAGGGTCAATACTCGATTTTTTTTGCTGTTACTCACAATATGAAGGCAGCAAAAAAGCCTTTCAGCTCTGAAGCAGGGTGCTTGAGTCCCACACAGGACACAAGAGACCTTCCTCCCTGACAGAGAAGCCTCCTCTTTCTTCATCAGTAGAATACTCCATTTGTGTTTTCCATACGGAGCTACACTTATCACTGTAGCATCTTTCTTGCAAGCGAGTGGAATTGTCGAAAGAGGAAGTCACTCCATTGATCCCGATTTGAAAAAAATACCTGAAAAAAACCGCATAACCCAGGAACAGAGCAGAGAGAGCTTTGACTCTTCCAGCTCAACATCTCTCATTTCTCTCTTGCCATACATCAGGCACAGACTGTGTGACATGCATGAGGTATTACAGTGCTCCAGGGAGGGAAGAAGTCTAATGGTTCCTCTGATTACATAGAAGGTTTAGATAGGCAAAGAATGGTAACTGAATATTTCTCTTTGGGCCTGATGTCCTGGTGGTCAGATGAATCCCTTGCAGCCCTCTATGATATGTATTGTATTAGTATGAAGCCTCAGAAACTGATCCTGTGGTACATCACAGCTTTGCAAAGACCATTGACCTTTGGAAACTTATGGGGGCAACCAGAATCAAAGTTTAGAGTATTCATTAGGGGATGAAACAGGCAGGGTTTGTTACTTGCCCTTCCAAAGGATAAACCTATTCCATCACCTTTTTTATTGTTCTGCAAAACATTATTAAAATTTCTGCAGAAGTAATGCTTGAAAAGTAACTAAAGTTCTTATGATGGACAATCTGTGAAGTGCAGCTGTCTGCTGTACCTCCTTCCTGTACATGTATAGTGAAGACTAAAGGGAAATCGTTTTCATCCTGTAGTCACTGTTGAGACATCACATGGGACGTGATTTCACACAATGAAGTCAGCATCATAAAACTCCACAGGTTCCTCCTTCCTTTTCTCCTGCCTTTTCTTTGTGTCCAGGTGGAATAATTACTGCCTTGCAGGTCAGAGATTTGAAGATGAAGTCATGCTGCAGGAGACACATCACTTTCCAGAACAAAGATGTGCAGCAGGGAGATGGAAAGATAAATGGGGCTTCCAAGGTCAGACTGCAAATCAATAGGAGGGAAGCAAGGAAAAGGAGGAAATATTCACCTAAAGGGAACCTGAAGCCTCCTGCAGTTTGCATGCTCTGTATCATCCAGCAGATTGTTAAAAACAACCAAAAAAAGGCTTTGTTTTTTTCCTCCCCAAAAATTCCTAAGGGTGCAGTTTCAGACCCTTGAAAGCATAACGCATGGGGAAGCTGCTGTCTCCTCCTGTCACTGCGTTGCTCACACCTTCCTTGTCTTTCTGCTGAGACTTTGCTTGATCTGCCCAGGAGAATCAGCTGTTTCCCCACCTCTCAAGTTCCTGTCTGGCACCCAGGAATTGCAGAGATCTTGCTGTTCTGCTGTCTGTGTGAGCTGTGGGAATGGAATAGGCTCTGGGAGCAAGGCAGCCCTTTCTGGTGGGAGCACCATGGGCTGGCTGGGTGCAAGGGCTCTGGCTTGCCATGCTCAGAGGGAGGGAGGGGAGGTTCATGCTATAAGGCTATATTAATGCAATCCTTCTTTACTTGTTTTCCAATTAGCCTAATTGAATTCGGATTGCTTAAAAGTGGGCACTAGAGACATTTATCTTGATGGGATGACGGTCTTGAGCTCTAGCGATCCTATTAACTCTAAGAACCCAAATCCCAGGTAGGGTCCATCCAGCAGTGGCTGCCACGTGACCTAACCCTTTAATCTGCTCCTGATAAAGACACACGGACACACAGACATGTCCCTCTCCATTCTCACACGTGCATGCACACATATACGTGTACCTTTGTGCAGAGATATGGACACAAACATTCCCAGATTCACATACCAGCACATGTGCACGTGCACACACATGCAGAGGTTCCTCTGTGACCTGTCCCCAGAGCTAAGCACCTTGAGAGCTAAATGTACCTGGGATGGCCCCACCACCTCCTCATGTGCCTCCCCAGGCTTGTGGCTGGTGGCTGAAGATGGGAACAGCCAGTGCTGGAAGGATGAGCCCTCCAGGAGCATGCAGCCACCTCCAGCAAACTGAAGATCAGGCTCTGGCTGAGGGCAGCATAGTTTTTCCACCCTGCCCTGGGTCTGCCACTCCAGACTGAATGTGGGAGATCTGGTCTGACAGTGGTGCCTAAGACACCTCATTCCCATGCCAACAGCACTTCAATGGGGCTGGGCTCCATCCTATGCCAGTCACAAGCCACCTCTCAGTCCTGCTTGTCTCTGCCAGCCCTGACATTTTTTTTGGAATCTCATTAATCATTTGTTTGGTGATTCTGACTTTCTTCTTTGACCCTTTAAACTGAGAAAATGCTGATCCTATAGCTGCTGACAAATTTAATTAGACCCTTTAAAGCACCAGATGCTTTCAGTAAGATTTTCGGGATGTCCCAGGCTCATTTTAATTCAAAGGTCAAAACCTTTAGGCTTGTTTATTTTGGTGTTTTATAGATAGGACAATTCCATCTGTAAAGCCACACAGCAGTGTCGATACACCACCCAGATTTGTACCAGTGCAGAGGGAAATGCATTGAGCCTCACAAACCTCAGGCTGGTTGAGTTGAGCTGGTGATTATTTTATCTACTTTATGCAAAGACCTCCTAGAAGACACCACTTGTCTTTCCACATAGATAATTAGATTCTGTGGTGCCATGTGAGAGTAGAATCCCGAGAGGAATAAATCAGATCAGAAGTCTTGGTGGTTTTAGGCAAAATAGCTCTGATGCTCAAGGGACTTGCTGAAGATAGGTTTTCTTCGCTAAAGAAATTACCTGTTGGATGAGAGACATTTAATGCACTAGGACATCCTCTAGAAAAAGCAAGGAGGCTCAGAACTTGTCAGCTTGGGTTTCTTGGGTAAGAAAGATGAGCGAGAAGAAAACACATATTTTCTTAATGCTACAATGGGGAAAATATTGGATTACAGGTTTTAAAGCAAGTCTGTTCAGTTTATATTTGAAGAGTGATCAATCAAAGAACTTTCCCAAGCTCTATTTGTAGGAAGGAGTCTCAGCTTCCTTTTACTGTTAGCAAACTGGCTGTGTTCAAGGAAACTAGAAACTACCTACGAGAACATTTAACATATGGTTGAAAGGAATGATTTTAGAAAGTGTTTGTATGCTCAGCAGAAACATTTGGGAAAAAGTGGCAATCAACTTGAAATGTGACAAAGGATTCTAGTAAAAAAAAGGTTAAAAGACATATAAATAAAAGTATTTACCAAATAAATGTAATTTGCCTTAAGCAAACATGATCCATATGTGATTAACACACAAAGCTGTATGTTGCCCTCTCTGTTTTTTTGCAGATATGGAGTCAGGCACCACTGTGACTGTCAGCAGTAATGAGGTTTTTAAAGGCAGCAGCTTTTCTCTGGCCTTTTTCTGTATCTCAGTGTCTGTGCCAGTGCACCAGGAGGTGGTAGGAGGACTTCCTCTTGACACCTTGGCACCCACCAGCTGTTGGAGCAGGAGGGAGGGGAACCAGTCTCCTTTGCCTTTCTCTCTGCCTCACTGCAGAGGTGGCTTTGCTGAAAAGAGAATTTGGCCTCCTTTCTAAGTGACCAGCAAAACACTGCAGGCGTAACACAGGCCCACATCCTCCCCGGGCTGCTGTGTCTGTCTGCTCCTTGTCACTGTCCCCGTGTAGCTGTGGGTGACTGCTGACTCCTTTGCAGGGACAGGGACCATCCCAGGAAAGCGTGGGAAGATGCTCTGTGCCACTCAGGCTTGGTGGGCTGCCTGCTGCAACCATTGCTTTATGTGTGGAACCTGTGTTATCCAGACTTTTCCTGTACTTTTTCCTGGGGACATTTCCTCCCTGGTGGTGGTGGGACCTTCCAGGATCCACGGGATGACTTAACTTCTCTCCACAAAGCCCTGCAACTCCCTGGGGCTTGGCAGAGCCCCCACTGCTCTGTGGGGCTGGAGGACATGACCCAAAGCAGGCAAAGGGGGCTCAGCACAGAGTGGTTTTCACACCTGGAGTGTGCTGTGGTTGTATCTTGTGCACTTCACAAACCCATACCTGAGGCGGAGAGGAAAGGAGAGGAGAGGAGAGGAGAGGAGAGGAGAGGAGAGGAGAGGAGAGGAGAGGAGAGGAGAGGAGAGGAGAGGAGAGGAGAGGAGAGGAGAGGAGAGGAGAGGAGAGGAGAGGAGAGGAGAGGAGAGGAGAGGAGAGGAGAGGAGAGGAGAGGAGAAAAAGGGGATAGAAAGAGAAAAGAGAAGGAGGAAAGAGAAAAGGAAGATGGAAGCAAGCAAGGAAGGAAAGAAAAAGAAAGGAGATAAATAATACTTAGTGCATTTGTTAATTTAAAATTAATATTTTTGCTTGATTAGCTGCCGACAGAAAGAAAGAGAGAGAGAAAGAGAGAGAGAGAGAGAGAGAGAAAGAGGCTTATAAACGTGTAGGAAAGTGCTACATGTATTCATTTCCAAATTTAATTCCCAGGCTAGCTCTTGGAGAACTGTCCTAGTACTTACAAAGACATTCATTTCATAAAATTCCTTGGGAGTAGCAGCCTGCACATCCCATAGACTCAGGCAGATTTAACATTAGTGAGGGCTATGCCTTTCCTCTTTTAGGTGCCCTACCCAGACATAACCTTCCATGTTTAGCCTTCAATGGAGGCAACTCCCAGAATCAGCATGGGGAGTTTCTTTTAGCCTAGTGCTGCTACCCCAAGCCCCACAATTTGGCACACAGAGCAGACAAGAAGAGGGTCACTAGCGTCCCTTGATGTTTGAAGTGTCTTTGAGAGGCAGGTAAATAAAAGCGGACTGGAGAAACCTTCACTGCTCCAGAGCAGGGCTCACTGAGAGCCACCAAGCCTTGCTTCCTACAAGTCCCCATTCAGTGTATATGACAACATTTTTGACCCAAACTGTTGAGTTACATGCTTCATTTTTTGCCTTTTGCTACACTTAGTATAGAGATGATTTTAAAAACCAAGGTTTTGCTGCAAATGTCAATATCTGAACACTGTGTTTGCCTCAACATTTTTGAACCAGGCATGTTTTTATAAGAAATATACGTGTTTATTTCTAAAGCAGGATTAAATGAGCAGTTACCTCTATGTCATGTATCAGAAATACAATTTTGTTCAAACATACACATTTAATAGCATTTCAATCATGTGGAAAAAATGGAAAAAGGCACATTTTTTCCCCAATATTAACTTATTTTAAACCATTTTTTCCATGGGGGAAAAAGTTATGTTCAAAACTGAGGATCAGTTCTAACTTCCTTCTAGGCAGTCCCAGCAGGTAAATTTTTAATGCCCCTTCAGGGTTTTAAGTCTCTCATCACTGTTCTATATTTACACTGAGTGCTATAGAGCTATGTGCTCTCGCTCTGCAGCCCCAGCAACATAAGACTGAGGTTACAGCCCTTGGGCAGTGCTGGCTCTTCTACATCATGGAACATTTCTGCTCAGCTGCCTGTTTCATCTCAGTGAAGGTGGCTTGTGCCTTTTCTTTGATGGCATCCATGTCCATGTTCTGGATGTTCTGCAGCTGGCCCAGGATAGAGTCCTTGTCTTCTTCCTCCTCCTGATCTTCTGCCACCATCTTCTGAAGGTCTTCTGGCAACCCCACATCATCTCCAGCCATTTGTATTTGATTCTCATCCAATTCACTCTAAAGCAGGAAACAAAACTAGTAGATGAGAGTATTTCTGCTCTCCCAGGATCCACCAATGCCCCTCTCGTTTTTTTTGGTTTGTTTTTTTTTTTTTTTTTTTGTTTTTTTTTTGTTTTTTTTTTGTTTTTTTTTTGTTTTTTTTTAGGGAGAACTGAAACAGATGCAGAGATATTTCAGTCAAATTTTTTGGGTGCAACCTGCAAATTCAGGACCTCAATCAGTGTCCGTGAAATTTTAAGATTTTTTTGGCAATGTCAATTGTATTTCTTTGAGGGGCTTCAGCATTGTCAAAACCCCGTGTCACTTGCCATTTTAGAAATCTTTGCCACGCTGGTAGTGCAGGAATTACATTCCAGGTAATTTGTATCCCTCAAAACCATGCTCCAGGACACTATCAAGCCTGTCAGCTGCTATAGCGTGCCTGTCAGCCTCTGGTCAATGAAACAAGAGCTTTAGAAAACATGGGGTAGCATTTCCTTATTCAATTTTTGGGGGGGGAGGGTGGGGTGGGAATTTTTAGGTATCAGCACTAAACAGAAGCCTTCTGGAAGAATGATGCATCAAACTTCAGAATGAAATACTGGAAAAAGGGTATCCCCCATCTTCCCAAACTGTGTCTAAACTCTGTCTAGTTCTTTGGTTGGCCTCTCAGAGTTGTGATGAAGAGCAGGGGCTGCCTGGCAGATAATCAGTGTTGCAGTGCTGGTAAGTGGGGTAATAGGAGGACTTGGGCAACAAAAGAGAGGCGGGAAGTTGGTTGTGAGTCTGAGAAAGCAAAAGGAGACAGGAGAAGAAACTGGTTAAGCAATTAAAAGGGCTGAGATGCAGTAAGCACTATACACACTTATTTCCTGCCTGCCCACTGAAACACTCCATCACTGGGATTATGTCAATTTTTCAAACAATGGTGATTTTGTTCATATTTTCTGGTGGATTCTGATGGATCCAGGGCTCAGAAGAACAGGATACTTTGACACAGTTCACACATCAAAGATAAGCATTAATGCCTCATTACATCTCCAAAATTAAGCATGACAGCAGCAAAGGCCTGATATGAATAAGCAGCAATGTTATCAGCAGGAGGTGTTTTCTAGAGTGAGGGGTCTGGGTTTTGCATGAATGAAAAGATAAATGAATGCAAGGACATACATGAGCAATGTCTGTTGTTGCAGGCATTAGCAAGGACAAGCAGGCTGGGGGTGGTTGGCTGCATAACCACTATTTACAGCTCTATATTTCACACTTTATGTTTGCACTTTGCTTTAATCTGATTTTTCCCCATATCTCCTGTGAAACTGGAGAACTCTAGCAGGATTGTTACTGCTATGTGGATAAAATGGGTGAGGACATCTCTTCACCTTTTGGGGTAAGGGTTGCTGCAGTCGGATCTGTGGGAGCTAGAAACAATCTCCCAAACAGAAAAGATATTCTTTTACAATTTTATATTGTGTAGCAGAAAAAAATGTGTTAAGCTTTTATTCACAACTGATGGCTAGCAGAGGAGTTAGCCCTTTTGAAATCCTCCCAGTAGCAGCAGAGGATGATAAAAAAGTGTTAATTACTGAAAGAGTGCCCCTAATCAGACAATCACACATGTTCTTTCCTTTAGAATTATTTCTAATTTAAGGCATCATCGCTGCATGCTTCTGTGGGGATTCACATCTTTGGCAATGTGAAAAATTGTCTGGCATGTTCTTTCACCAAAGCCCACTGTCCTACTGAAGTCTGGGATGTGATGTGCAACAGTTTGGGGCTTCAAAGTGTTCTGTGACCAAAAAAGAGTATATCGAGATACAGTCTAAAGCAGTACAGTTCTGCCCAAGCCACCTGTCTCTACCCACTTGGCATTTAGCTTTAATAGACTTAAAATGAGCCCCAAAGGGATTGCTCAACAAGAAGCAAAGAAGCACATGATACATCATGTATAGCCTCTTCTCTTCATTCTAAAATTTGAAAATTTTATTCTTGTTTACTTTTATTTGAAATGGAAAAGTGAACATAGAAGCAACATCTATTCTACTAAATTAAATGTGCCTGACACTGGTCTTGCCCCAAGGCCAGCTGGCCTGGAAAAACCCACTGGGACGCTATTGAATTCTGTCACCCTACCAAACAGGGTGGTCCCATCTAACAGCCGATTGGGAATGCCTGTCCTAACTCCCAAACTGGCTGTGGGAACTGCTTGGGAGAGTGCCCAGGCCAAAACTGGGTCAGACATTATTCTGACAGTTCAACAGCATAGGCGATAGAGTCCATGCACATGGTAATATTTTTTGACCCTGATTATGCACCTGATGTAGTCAGTCCCAGATCTGTTTTGCCATAGATGCAATAGAATTCTTTACATATATAATGATATGCAGGTAGGTGTGAGCAGAAAACTGTCTAAATATCTGCTTTTTTAAAGTTTGATGATAAAGTCCTCTGTCCAAATTAGGTGCAAAGGTCCAGTTCAAGGATACCAACTTTATTTTATAGCATTAAGTGTGTACAGAAATGAGAAAGAAGATGGATGAGAGAGCAGGAGAAGGATTAAGATAGTGCAAGCAGGAGATGGTCACCATCTGACATCACAGGAGAAATTCTCTGGCTCCCACAGGTAAAGAATACAAACTAAACATTAGACAGCTCCACGTCCACCAACAGGAAAAGCAACCTCCCACAGGGAGAGGCAGCTTCTTTCATTAGAAGTTTTGTTAAGCAACCTCAAAGGGAGACGACACCCTCCAGGCAGGGAGAAGAACAATCAAAGTTTGGTATTGCTTGTTAAATGGACTTTCGGTTCTCTGAACAATGATGTTATAGTTGTCTGTGCAAGGTAAGGAGCAAAGAAGACCAAATGCTGGTTCAACACTGCTTATATGAAGTCTGCTTGTAAACAAAACCGATAAAGCTCACAGACTAATCCACAGGGGAACGAAACTCTTTTCCAGCATCACTGCATGATGTACTGCTTTCCTTATGCTAAACTTATCTTGTCATAACATTTACCTATGCTGATGTGCAGAGAACCTTAAGTAGCTGACTCCAGATCTTATCCTGTGATTCATCACCTATAACACAGCAGTAACATGCAAAATCAGAGTTCACCGTGCCTTGACCTGCAGGTGGGACTTAAATTAGCAACACAGCAGTATCATCGTCCTTATGCCACTGAAGGGCTGTAAGTACCTCACAAGTAGGCACGAGGAGCCAAATGTCAGAGCCAGCAGCCTTCCTCCCCAGAAACACCCTCCAAGAATCCAGAGATCACAGCTTGGAGCACAGAGCTGGTGAATGGGGACTGCTCCCTCCTGACATCTGCACTAGGACTCCGTTTTTCCACAAGCTCACCATCAACTCATGGCCCTGTGTTTAGACCTTGCAGAAATTCATTACTGAACCCCAGTTCAGGAAAAAGGCAGCAAGTGGATAAGAGAGTTTGGTGAGTTGTTTTTTTTTTAAAAATAGATATTATTATTATTATTAAAATATTAATGTCTGCATTTATATAATACTTTTTAATGTTTTGTGTTAATATGGTGCGCTGAATATGCTAAAGATGAAAAAGTTGTCCGTAGATCAAATATCTCATGGCTAAAAACATCTTTCTGATCACAAACCTAAGTTGACAACTCTGTTAATAGGATTAGGTTCATTAAGGGTCTACTTTCTCTTATAAATCTGGCTCAGATAGCATGGAGCTTTAGATTTTACATGGCAAAGGGGGCCCTGCTTAGTCCTGAATTTCATGCTTCTACTTAAAATGCTTGCTAGTGATTGATACTGGTAATATTCGTGTTTCTAGCCCATACTAAGCTACCTGAAATTACTTTCAATTTTCAAAATATTTCATGCATTATCACAAGTCTGAGAGCATTTTGCTGCCAGAATGTTGTATCAAAATATTGGGGTTTTTTTCAAGGACATAAAGCACGCATGTAATAATTTAATTTTGTTCCTGCTATAACATGTTTTCCTAAGGGCTGGTGAAAACCAAGAAATGCTATATAGGGAGAAACAAAAGCAGAAAAATGTACCCTGCAATATTTTTTTTCTGGCTTAGAGCTACTCTGCTACCTTGGAGACAAGTCTTCTATTGTTATTATTGGAATATAGCCCCAGAGAACACTTAGTACATGCCAAAGCCAAGATCCTACTGGAGATGGATCAGATCAGCACTGCACACTTGTGTATCTAAGAGGTGCTCAGCCAAGGGGGACTGGTGACCTGGACACCATCTTGAGCTGAAAAATGCACTACAAGTGGGAGAATTTGAAAACCAGAGACCCCCAGCTCCACTGATGTTTAGTTGAGACCTGGGCACTCAAGTATCTTGGAGCTTTCCAAAGCAGACCCTCTTGGAGCTGAAAGCTCTAGTGAGATGCTGTGTAAATGCTGCTCAGGAGCTGTCTCAGCATATGCCTCCAAAAGGAAAGCAAAGCCTAATGATATTTTACACCTCAGATGCTAATTAAAATGCTGGTGTTTAGAGACTTAGGTCTCCAATCCAATCAATCACTTAAAATCTTGGACTTATTTTTTTTGCATAATTAATCTTTCTGTAATTAAACTAACCTTCAGGATATGTTGTCAGCTAGAGCACCAGAAGAACCAGGCTCTTAGGAGTGGAACACACCTTACCTGAGTTCAGCTGTCACCTGGACTCTCTGGGAGAGAGACAGCCACGGGGAGGTGATGCAACTTCATCTCAAACTCTTATTTAAAAGTTTGGCTAGATGGAACTACACGTACTGGTTTCTTTCTGTTGATGATGAGTCCCTAAATTACTTATTTGGATGAAGCACTACATTTTTTAGCAGTTAAATTTACAGGAGATGTATTCTCACCTTCCTCCATTTTAATTAATCAAAAAGCTCTGGAAAGTACTGATCAGAAAATGAGTGGTAATGACTCATAGCTGGCAGGTGAATAATACAAATAAACTCTCAAATTGCTAACATCCACCACACATATCCTCGAGGAGTATAAATGAAATTTGCCAGTATCTTCCCAGTCGTGACAAGTCAGAGCAAACGTGTGATCCAAACCCCTGGAAAGAGTACTCTGTCCTGTATTACCCCTCTCCTGTCCATGGCAGAAGCTTACAAAATAACACAATTTTAAAAAAAATTAAATAAGTTGTTTGAAGCTTTTGCTTTCAATATTTTTGTTTTCCTGGAAATATTTGACAGTGACAGGACCACTAAAGAAAAAGGAATGGGCAGATTAAAATTGGTTGGAATTTGGTTTCTGGACTAGATGAGATAATGAGCTACAGGCTTACCTTGGGCAGTCTGTACTTTTCTCTCAGGTGAACCCTCAGAACAGCTCGCTCTGCTTTTTTCTGTGCAAATGCTGCATCTCTTTCCATCCTGGAAATAAGAAAAAATGTTCCGTCAAGGTGTTAATAGAAACAATCTTTTGCACTGAGCCAGTTGCTTGGCTGCAAAAAGCTACACATAGGAGTTATTCCCCAAGGTAAGTAACTTGTCCGAAGGCAAAAAAGGAGCAATACCAATAAAGTTATGACAAGGGACCACACTTCCTGTGCTTCTGTCACCTGTGAATTTTCCTCGTCTTTGTGCATTCGTTGTTTCACAAGGGCAATGAATTCCAAAGCTTCCATGTAAGGAAAAGCTGACTTCATCGGTGATTTTATAAAACATTGTCATTAGATTTAAGAGATGTTCTGCACAAATTTATTTTTAGATTACATATGTATTTATTTGCAAAATGTATCTCCTCAAAGTTTTTTGGTAACATTTGATAACACTCACCTTTTACCTTCCTTCCCCTCCTCCCCCCCCCCCCACCCCCCCCGCGGAATTTCTTTTTTCCCTCAGAAGCATTTACATGGAAATTCTATTGCAAACTTGATCTTGTTTCAGTATAGGTATTTTTGGCACATACAAGTTACTTCCAAAATGAAATATTACTTTTCCTCTGCTTCCAAAAGGAGTGTTTGGATTCCTCTCCCTCTAAAAACAGAACACCCACCAACAAACCTAAAATCTGAGAAGAAGCCAAAGCCTGGTTGGTTATGGGTTCAAAACTGCCTGAGCACAAGTTCAGCAAGGCACATTTACTTTTCTGGTCTCCACTCGTGCACAGCTGAACACTGGGCAAATCCAGGGAGCCCTGAAACAGGAACATTCTCTGCCTGTGTCAGCAACTTCTGACACAGAACCACATCTCACCCCGAGATGATCTTTTCTCATAGAGTTTCTGTCCTATAGGGGTACTCCTGCTTCCTCAGTACAGTTCATCAGGGAAAGGACACATGCCCCACTTAACAGTATGTAAGTAACTCTTTCTCCAGGCATTTCCCTATGCCAGGAATCCTGTGTTCTTTCTCAGTCTCCATTAAGTATCTCCCTGCCAGCAGGTGGTCATTTCTCTTTTAAATATCCTTTGACAAAAGGCAGAGCAAAATATTCTGTGCTTTTTTCCAGACCAAAAGACACCTCTCCAGGGCTTCCTGATAGAAATGTCTGATGCTAAATACAGATTTGGATACCTCGAATTCCGTCAGTCATTAACCTGGCACTTATAATCATCTTACAAGAAGGATTTACACAACCATTATGTAATTGACCATTAGAGGAACAGATGCATTTGAGATTTAAAAGTCAATCGTTTTATTTATAATTATGCATGGTTTGAACTCCTACACATGGCAAATCGTCCATTTTACTTGTTTTCATAAAAACAGCAAGTGAGAATGATTGTCTTCAGAGACAAAATTGAGACTTAATTGATTTTAAAGTTCCACTTTATTTAGTAGATTTTAGGAAGAAAAAAAAAAAACAAAAAAACCTATCTTAAACCTTTGTTCAAGATTAATGAGCACTCAACAATTTTTCAGGTCTGCCATAATAAATGTAGACAACGAAATATTAAATATTGAAAGTGTGCTCCAGATGGAGTTCTAGAACAAATCATATACATTTGAGAATCAAATGCTGCACTACAGACATCTTGGAAATTTTTTCTAGATAAAGTAACATTACCTAGGACTGAATCCAGCATATAAAGCTGTGGAGATAGCAGGAAAGCATAGGAGAGAGTTGGGGGGGGGGGGGAAAGGGCAGGAAGAGAGAACATATTTTATCCTTTCCAGTTGGGGAACTTTTATTTTGGAAAGTCTTTTTAGCAAAGATTTATCTGCTTTTAAAAAATTAGTGAAGAGCTGCATGTTTGGCTTTTTCTTGGGTTATTTTAATCTGTACAAAGTTACCAAGAATCAGCCCCATACTCATAAAAAGGGAACAGGTACTCACTTCTCCTCAACCATTTGCTTTTGATATTCCTCATACTCCTCTCTGGTCATTCCTGCAGCTGCTGCTGGATCAGAAGGAGTGCTTTCTTCCTTGCTTTCTTCCCCTCCACCTCCAAGTCCCAAATTCTTTACCTGGTTGCTCAACATACTTTTCATTAGAAAGGCCATCTTCTCAACAAAAACAAAAACAACAACAACAAAATGTAGGTATAAGAAAACAACTACAAGAAAGCCAAACAAAAAATGTTTCCAAACACAAGAGTTTCAAGGGAGAGAGTTTCTACAGCCACATCAGCTCTTCAAGGGCACAGTGCTAGTGAAACATGAACGCCAACACCAGTTTGTCAGCCATAATCTGGATTAAAGAAAGAACTCCTTAATATATGGAGGCAGATGGTTCAGATTACTCCAAAAAAATCATTAGATGCAACTACCTACTTTTTCTATTAATACTTTAAGCTAATTGTGCATACACACACACACAAATTGATTATAGTGTGCATAGCATTTTGACATCTTTAGTCTTGAAGTTTGCTCTCATTTTCACAGAGATCACAACAATCCCTGGATCTGAATTGAAAACCTGCTTGACTCAATAGCCATAGTAAAATAGCCAAATTCAGCCTACTGAGTGGAAAACCCTCAGATTGGAGTTTTGAAAACTTGAATTCTTCATTAAGAAAAAACTCAGTTTCTTTTTAACCATATTTTATTCCACTGGACAGAAATATTTTACGTTTTTTAGGTTTTTCTTCAGCCCCTCTTCATATGGTTGGTTTATTTTGCAGATGAATGAGGCACCACTGCTATGATTATTTTAAGAAAGTAACCCCAAAGAAAGCAAGTCAGCTCTTCTTACTGTTCCTTCTGTCAGCTCTTCCCCAGGCTGTCTCCATCTAGACCCCATCTCTGGTGCTGCATGAAACACCTGCTGTTTGTAATCCTAATTGCTGATAAAGGATGAATAAATCTGAATCTGTATGCCATAAAACAGTCTTTTGGGTGTAGATTGTTTCTCTAGGTCCTCATCTTTCAAACCTTTAGTCACATCATTAGCCTCACCAGGTCTACTCAGGTGAAGATTTCCAGGATCTGCTACCAAGGTCATAGACTATTTTGGGAAAGAAAATCACCTGCTAGGTTTCTACAGTTCATGAGTTTGGGTTTTGAGCATTTATCCTACTGCACTGACTGCACATACTTTAATGCATCATTCTGTAATTTTGATTATCTAAATGGTTCTCCCAGCACTCTCATAATTTTGATGAGAACTCAGAGATGGGAGGATTGTAGTTTGCCTAATGCCTTAATCTATATTACAGCCTTTCTAATTAAAGCACACCTATTACAATAAAAAAAAACAAAAACACAACCCACAAAAACACAAAAAACCAAAGCCAAACAAACAAAACCCCAAAATGAGAACAAAACAAAAACCAAACAAATAAACAAACCCAACCACAGCCACAGAACATTCTGAAATCCTGGATTATTACTGACTAAACAAGAAACTCTAACTTTCTTTTTGAAACTATCACTCAGAATCATGAATTGCAAGTAACAACTACTTCATCTTTATTTAAAATTCTCCTCTCTGGAGTTTTGCAAACACTTATTATTGCAGTATTAGGTCTCAAGGCTCTTCTCCAAGTGTATGGGAAGTGATACCTGTTAAAGCTTTGCGCTGTCGGTCTTTACTGAAAAGAAGCTTCCCTGATTTTGCTGTAGGATTTGATTCCTCTAGAAATATTTCTAACATAATTTTGTGCCAGAAGTGATGGTTTCACAGGACTGAGAAAGGCAAGGACTAGCCTGGGGAGGGACTGCTAAGAGGTCTTGCCCTCCAGCTCTCAACCTTGCAATCAGCAAAAGGCTTTCCCATGTTAATTTTGAGATCAACGATAACAAAAAGGGCTTTAAAAATTACTGGGCCTATTGACACTGAAACTGCTGAGGGAAGAGACTGGTGACAAAAGGCACAACAGCCAGTATCCCCAGAGTAATTCTGTGTCAGGCAGGTGCTCTACTGAAGTTAAAAAACATACTGGTTTTTTGTTGATGACAGGAATCCCAGGCTTCATGAAAACATACAGACAGCAGATAATTAAGTACTCATGTTGCCACTTCATTTGCTTTAAATGTCTTTTCCTTCTAGTTTAAGTGAAATCAGAATTAAAGACTATGTTCCTGTTTGATCTGATCAAAGTGGGTGATATGTAAAACCGGTGTTCCATACCCAAGGAACACACAGATCTCTAACCCCAGCACAGAATTCAGTCTTGAAACAGGTAAATTCCAGAGGGAGACCAGCCAAAAAATGCCATTCAAACTCCTCATCTTTTCTAGATTCTGTGTTCCTATCAGTCACATAACACAAAAATACTTAGGTGTTCTTGAAAGGATTCTGCCCCCTGTTTCAACCCTCTACCAAGAGGATGTTGCCTTTTCTAGCAGTTGGACCATTAGAAAGAAATATTTTAGGGCTTTGTCAGCTTGAGCAGATTCAATTCAAGATTCCTCTCCTCCACTTCGTAAAAAACTTGCTCCTGGCTGGGGAAAAATGACAAAGAGGGAATTCAGACTTAGAATGCCATTAACTTCCCAGTATCAGGTAGAACTGAACCCAGGTCTCTTAAGTGTTTTGACTCTGAACCAAGGGTAAAGAATGCTTCAAATACACTTGCTTAGATTTCATGGACACGTACCAAATGAAAAGAAAAAGGCTTACTAAAAATATGCACCTTTATTCAAATAAGGTTATCTCTAAACTCCAAGTATCAATTTACATCAGTCAGAAACAAACATGGAACTATCAGCTGTTTGAATTTAAAATAAAATAAGAAGACATTTTTTGGTGTTACAGTAATTGATCCATTGAGAAAGGTCAGATTTTCCTCCCACAGAAGTTACAAATCAGAGCAGTTAATTTACAAATCGTAAACCAGGTCATTTACAAACCACATTGATCATTTGACTTGTGAAAAATTCAGGGGTGACCATGTGTTTAATAAACCCCCACCATTACAATCCCATGATCTTGTAATTGCCAAATATTTGCACTTATCCACACTTTGAATATAACTTGTTCTCCCCAGTATTGTCCAACTGCATTCCAAGGTGTTTTTTCCCCCTTGCTGTGAAATCTTAATCGATAGGAATCAAACACACAGTCCCTTTTGAAAGAAACCTACCAGGAAGCCACATTGACTAAAAATACTCTTAAAATCCTAATTGGTTGCTATTACTTCAAGGACAGGATAAAATTTGAGCTGGGCAGTGGGGAGTTTTCTTTTGATTCAATGACTTATGGAAGCTCCAAGGTGAGATGACTGTGAAATGGATCATGAAGCAAAGTTATCATTTTTCTGGTGTTCCATGTTAGACCTTCTGTTCCCTACCACAGAAGTTTACTCATTGCATGTGGGAGACATGTCTGATCCAGCAGCCTCTTCCTGAAGAGAAAACTGCAGGCTTCAAGTTTCCCTCTAGACATCACCCCCAACCTGCTCTTCTTTCTAACCAAACAGAAGTATAGGCCGCTCCAGCTTTAAATCAAAGGAATGGGTGGGTAAATTCATAGTAACAAAAACCCATTCCAATCATATAATTCCAATTGACATATCTGAACTGGTCTTCATTCTGCCAGATATTTATCAAAATGCTTTCTGCATAAGGGGCTTTGCAAAGCCTGCTGTGAGAGAAGGAATTCTGTTTGGATATTGTACTGATGCAAGAATGTCTGTGACTGAAACACCACTGTACAATTTCAGAACTATTTAGGAAAATATATTAAGCTTCACTACAGGAGTCACAGCTGTAATAGCTTAGACTCAAGGCACCTGGAAATATTTGCTGGTGTTGAAAGAACTGAAGAGATAAATTCCAATGTGTTATTCTGCTTTATCTGAGAAGTTGTTTATTCATTGATTAGCCTGAGGCAGTAGTTTATATCATTAGTACAGCAAAACCTGCTCAAATTTAGAAATCAATCTATAAAGCTATACCACTTGCAGTATCCTCCATACTGCAGATCTGTTAATTGGCATGAAGCCAGTGTCATTTTCTTAGGATAGTACAGACATTCACTTTTTGGACACTGTATTTGAAATAACAAAATATATTGCATAGATTTATCATTTCTCCAAACCGACAGGCACAATACTGAAGTGTTCGTCATTACAGTGAATTTGGCGTCATGTTGCACTCCAAGGAAGCAGACTGTAGAAATGCAATAGGAGTAGTCATATTACAGATAATTTTTGCAGATTCAGACAAACAAATTAACACTTCTAAGTAAAATATCCTGATGCATTGGTGTATTTTATAGAATTTAGGAAACCACAGAAATATTTATTCTAATTCTACATAAAACTCAAGGATAAAGTTACCACAGATATGTAAACAAAGCAAAATTAATTGATTTCACATTCCTAAGTTGGGCCCTCTGCTTTCTTTCTTTTCTGAAGCAAATGTTCACTTGATAAAAGCTCAAAATCACATGTACAGTCTTAAGCTTTTGATATCCAAGCAGGAATTGACACAAAATATTGGTTCTACAGATTAACAAACATGTCTGAAGCAAGTTTGTGAAGAAATGGGTTAACACTCAATACCTGCAGCTCACAATACTCACCATGTCAAGATTTAAATCAAAGCATCTGTACTTGATACATGAAAGACACAAGATAGCTTTAGAAAAGTAAAAACAATTCACACACTAAACATATCCTTGATAGAAGCAGAATGGAAGATGTATAAAGCAATCACCTTTGCTGGAAAAGTTCCACAAATCTCCCAAAAAATGACAGACAGACTAGAAACTATGAAAAAATAAATCAGTCCCACAATATGCTTGAAGAAACCACTTTATCACATTTTTTCTCACTGCCCAAAAATCAAACTGCAAAACAGAGAGAGAAGCCTTTCTTTGCATGTTCTGTATAATTGTTTTTTTACATCAGGTATCAAGAGTCAGGGTCTTAAAGGTCTTTGTGTCCGTGTATTAAAAAGTGTTTAAATAAGAACTAACTAAAATATTCTTATACTGTTAGATCCAAGTGGTAAACAAATAAAATGTTTATAGTAAATTTTTGTGCCTGCCAAAAAAAAACCCCCAACAAATCCCACACAAGAATGGTTCTTTGAGGTTTGGAATTTTTTTTTTTTTTTTTTTTAAACTGCTATGTCAGGACACTTCGTAGCAAGTTTTCGCACAAATCATCCATCTGCAATTCACACTTTGAACAAACACCAAGCCTGGGTGTTTCAACTCCTCCTCCGGAATCTTAACAAGAGCAGAGGAATGGGGAATTGGCCTTTCAGTATTTATGAAAAAGTCAGCTGAAAACACAGACCGAGATAGGGTGCACAGTCTTCCCCCATCCAGCATCTGCGCCCTGTTTTTAGCATCAAGACTTAAAATGAGAATTCATTTTATTTAGCAAAATTAAATAATTTATAATATTGAAGTATATCCAACATTAAAATTTCCCTCATTTACAGAAGTGTAGAATTTTCTGTGCATACAGACTGCTGTTATGTACACACAAGTGGAATAGGTCATCAAAAGAACTTTTTGGCTGCTGCTTCTTGTTGGCTCCTGAAAGAAAAGGCAGAAAAGAATTCTTCAAGTCTTTTTAATTTGAAACTAGCTAACTGCTTTAAATGTTCATTTATATGAGGATTAGAAGATTCCATTCTTTATCAACAGAGACTTAGAGAAAATATAAGTCATATCACAGGAAGATAACATAATATTTTCTATTCATGAAGACATGGGTAGCATCACTGTAGTTCCAATTTTGCATCAGACACAAAAGGAAAAAACAAAAACAAACAACCCCACATTCTGGACACAAACCAGAAACAATGTAAGAACAAAAACTGACTTTTAAAATACTCTTGAACATTTTCTGAAGCTTCTCGACATCTGATAGGCCTAAATATCATCTTAGAAAAGGAAACCTATGCAACTAAGCAGGGAAAGAATTGACTTAAAGTGTGATTTCCTTCTCCCTCTGGCACAGACCATTAATTTTCTTAGTGGATACAGACTCTGTGGATCAACCACATCCAGGCGCTGGAATCACAAAGAACTGTTTGTCTTGGAAATTACCACTCCAGCTGATGGCAAAAAAACTACCAAGCATGGAGGTAGTCCTTTTCATCAATGCAAATAGAATTTCAACATTATGACATTACAAGGAAGGGAAAGATAACAGGAAGACCATCCCAATCAGATTAGATGAAAAAAAAGACAAAACAGGTTGAAAATTTATCAAGTTCCCACTTGATACATGGTAGGTGAGTGGGGGTAAAATGAACCAAACGTCATTTATGATAATTCAACATTTCCAGGTCTGGGTTCTGGGACAGTTGTAAATTTTGCATTCTTAGAGCTTTTGAAGACCTGACCAATTTAAATCCCAAGTGACCCTCTCTGAATTCAGTGTGGAACAGAAGATTGAACTGGAGACCTCCCAAGGTCTCTTCTGATCTGAATGATTGCTTGTTTTAACAAGATTAACACAATGATACCATTCCAATGGCATTATCAGTCAGCAGTTCTAAAACCATCTGCCCTGCTGACTTTAAGCCACACAAGACTTACCTATACATGATGTAACCAATGAATAACACAGTTTGCACCGCCACAAATATGAAGAAATGCATTGTAGATAAGCAGGATGGAAATGGTGGCAATTCTGGACACTTTTGTTTCTCACTGGATGGCTTAAAAATCAAGAAAAGAGCAAACAACATCCCATCAAAAGACTTACAAAACAAGTGCTTTGCAATGTGATGTAGATATCAGAGCACAAACAGAAAATTGAGAGAAACTACAGTACTCTGAAAAATAATCTTAGTCCTCATTCTCCTTTTCCGCCTTTACATTTCTCAGACAAATTGCCTGATGTTAAATTGAGAGTATTATGGGAAAGAATACATAAATATGGTAAATTAATAAAGGACCTTCTACAGATCATAAGGTAATTCAGCTTACTTGCTACCTAGGCTAGACTAAGGTATTCCTGAATGTGAACACAGTAAATTTTTTGCATTAAGAAGCCTTAAGCAGAGCTTGCCTGAGTTCCCCCTGATTAAAGCTCTCCCTTGTGTGCAGGAGCACCACAGAATCTCCTCTTTATAGAGCTGTTAAGTAGGGGGACAAACATAAAAAAAAAGCACCCAGAAAACCTAATTGCTTGACCTTGTTTCCACAGCAAATTAGACTAAAAATCAAGCTCTTTATGCAAAACTTCTCATCAAGACCCAGATCATGCAGTTAGGTCAAGGCAGCATAGTTTCAGTGAAGCAGCTTAATGAAGGATTAATTGCTCCCTAAATTGCATGCTGGCTCATCCCAGCTTTTCACTGACAGCCAAAGAAATCCATGTTACACTCATGCTTTACACTCCCAGCACATAAATTACCGAGTTGCGTTGCACTAAATGCTCTATGTCCCTCTTTACTACATGAAGGTGTTCTTTGATGTCATTGAAGTGCTGAGTTGTTTCATAGACACCTGCAGAGCCAGCATGTTGAGCCCCACTGATGGATCTCAGAGCATCAGTCACAGAACTTCTGAAACAAGACAAATAACAAACCAGCTTTCAACACACACCAGCTTTTCTACAAACAGCAGTTATTCTGGACTTTCAGTTCATTAGAATTATGCTGAAATACATAGTGGCACCAAAAGGCAGCAAATTTTACTAGCTTTCAAGAACACCTCTCAAGAAATCATCCTTTAGTCAAACTATGATTTTTTAAAATAGTCAATTGTGCAGACAGCTGCCATTTGTACAGTGCCCCATCTCTCAGTCATGCTGAGAATAAGAACTAGCAAATAGTCTGTTGCCAGACATCTGTTTTGCCTACCTGACTGATGAGGGCTATAGAACAAGAGCTCTGTCTGAGGCGCCTGCCAAGGCTTTAGGATCAGCAGAGTTTAATGCAATCTTTGAAGAAACCCAAAAGCAGTTTGAAAAATAAATAAATAAGCAAATAGAAACAGTCATGTAAGAAATAAAAGCAAGGAAGAGGCTTTAGGGATAAGAAAAGATTTAGGTACATCCTTGTTTCGTGATTACCATTTATATGAGGAACTCTATTCCCATATGCATTGTCATAATACTTAATACTGTGTTATTGTGAATTCATTTTGCTTCTACAACAAATGAAATTAAATCCAGAAAAAGCTGAGGTTTCATAACTAATTTGGTTTGAGGTAAACTAGTGAATGAGCAAAAAAACTTAAATCTCTAATCAATACGTTTATATCATTTTCCCCTACTGTGTTGCTTCCTTTGAGTTGCAAAGAGGATTTTTCTACAGCTAAAATATTTACCATGTGAATGTTAATCTCTTCATTATTAACAATATAGATAATCAAAATGTATGCCTTTGGATTTCTTTTTAATTTACTTAAAAATTTCCACTTGGTTCAGATGGGAGCATACTTCAGTGCTTTCATGGAGCACTCCTAGCTCTCTGTAGACTGGTCAGCAATTTTTCATTTTCCTGGACTTGCAGTTAGTGTTATAATATATTTTAGAAGTAAATGTATCACTGGAAGGTTTTATCTTAAATAAGCCTACATGCCCACTGCCTAATAACCACTGATAGCAATTCTGTCTTTCCACACATCTCACATTGTTACAACACAAGTGGGACACTCACTTGGTTCTTCCCCCTCCTAACAGAATTGTATCTACATAATGAACAGAAACCTGCACACCCACCTTCCCCCAGACTGATCCAGTCTTTGTTAAAAGCAAAATAATTCCCCTTAATAGAGACAGGCTGTATCAAATTGCATTTATATTGACCTTTGCATTAATAACACCCTGCTGACAGTTTCTATTGTAGTAACATGCAAGATTCTTTGGTAATCAGGTGATAAAGAAATCCACAATCTTGCCAAGAAAATTACTTGGCTCCTAAGTCCTTTTCCTGCGGGATGACAAGCAATGCACCAAGGGCCTGTTTATTTCTCTCTCTAAATAAAGCATTTCTTTAATCTAAGAAAAGTATTAAGATGCTGTTACGCAAACTCCAAGCTGGTAAGTAGTCACTACAAGGGCAGACTGCCAATGTTAACAAGAAAATCTAATTTGCTTGCAAGGTATAAAGATTTGTCAAGAATATTAATATAAAAGCTTCTGTTGAAGAACAAGTGCAAAAATGGAAGCACTCTAATCTTCATTCTACAAAAAACTGACCTACTTAGATAAATCACAAGAGCAGACCTCAAACTAATACAGGGGGAAAGAAAGCACAACTGAAGGATTTTTTGTTGTTGTTGTTGTTGTTGTTTTTTTTAATACAAGGTAAGGAATGTTTTAGCTGCTACAAATGAAGGGCTAAACCAGCTTAAAGCCATTCCTGATTAAGACAGCAGCAGTATAACATCTTAAAAGAAGTACTGAGGCATCCCCATCACACACAAGCATCTTCACAAATCTATTTTAGCAGTATAGCACCGTCAAAATAAGGGCTTCACTTCATTGTTTCCAAGAGGCTGAACTTACCTGTCAAAGTGGAATTCATGATAATAAAAAGAGATGCTTTTAAAAAAAAATTAATTTAAAAATTTCTTTACTAAATTAGAGAGCTTAGCAATCCTTGGGGCATGAACTGACTTTATTACAGTAATTAAATATATGCAGGGAGTCTTCAGTAAGGAACTAACACAAACTTCAAGTTTGCAAAACTGAAATAATACAGAGAATTTAAATAGAAATCATAAAATTAAAAACACAGCCATAATATTTGGAAGGTGTTTACCTTATTTCCTTTACTTGTCTAATGACCTCTTCTTGGGTTTTCACAACTGTCTCTATCTCTTGCTGGGAAACCTGGTAGGGGCAGGGGGAGGAAAAAGATCAACGTATCTTGGAAAAAACATATGGATCCCACTGCTGAAATCAGGTTGGGCTCTGAATTACCATGGACTTTATTTACCTGTCCCTGCTGACCTGGAAACCCAGCTCCTCTTTTGGCAATCTCCTCTGTGACTGCAGAGACGTATTTCCTCTGCTCATCCAGAATCATGTCCAGTTGCCTGTTAAGCTGTTTGATTTCCAGATGAATTCGATTCTGCCCCTCAAAGATCTGCCTCAGTTCACGATCACTCACAGTTTCAAAAACATCATCTGCTGCTAAGAGAAAAGCACAGGCACACACATGTGCACACTCCTCACAAGTTGCACTTGCTCTCTTAACATATCCGCATCTATCTACCTTCCACAACTTTGCCATCCCAAAGTCCAAAAGACTTTGTGGCAAAGGGATTATTTCTTATCAAAGAAAGGCTGAATTGTATTCTCAAAAATGCAGATCAAAATAATGTATAGGACCTTTAGAACAGTCATAACTTACCAATGAGCAATAAAGATGAAATTTCACCTGAAATTTCACACCTAGATGCCCAAAGTACATTCCCAGTGTATCTGCAGTAACATACAGCTATTAAAATCCATAGAAGTAACAAATGGTTTCCATTATATTTTCAAATAATCAGGTTCTTGTCTGCCCAGCATTAAGCAAGCATTAAAAAGCTTTTCCATGGTAAGCAGATGTTCCAAGATATGCACTAGCCCACCTTTAAAAAAGTTTTCTATGAATGTGCAGAAACAGATCAAAAAGATGTCCTTTAAATAATGAAAAAATGGTCATGCTTTCTTAATCACCACTTAATAGAGGGATGCATGACCTTCTCTCCCTACTGTTGTTCATAATTCCCACCATGTTTACAGTCATTCATTTTGTTCTCAATCCAGGCACCACCAGAATAACTTTACTGTAATGTGTTTCCTGTTTCTAAAGATTTTAAAATAATGTAAGTAACATCAGTGGGAACTTAGCAAGATCAGCCAGAGTATCCCTAGTTCTGAACACCCTGGAAAACAAATGTTTTCCTGGACAACTGAGAAATAGCTCAAATAACTTGCCTGGCTGTCCTTGCACATCAGGATGTTCCCTTTGAAATTCTTCCTTCTTCTTATCCAGTTCTTGCTGAAAGTGTTCAAACTCTTCTTGATACTTCTCTTTATCTTTCTGAGGGATTTCTGCATCTGGTGTTGGCTTTAAAACATTATTAGAGGGAAAGGCACATGTGAGATTTTTCTCATGTTCTCCCCCACTCTTAACATAACTGACTGTAGCAAGGCTGTTCAGATTTCAGATGTGAACATATAAACAAAATTACTGCAGTGCATTCATACATTTAGCTAAAGTGAAAAACCACACATTCTCTTGGACAGCAACTAGAAAATTTTCCCAACAGAAAATGTAAACAAGTTTTACATGGATAAATGCTGTTTAGCAGTACAGAATCATTCTATAAGTAGGGAAAGTTGAAAGTGAGAAGAGGTATTTGCCCACTTCCAAAAGAAAATGTACTCTGTAGTACTGCATGGTTTGGTTTGACATCATGAGTTTTGTTGCTTCTGTGGTGCTTCCAGAATTTTGGTCTTGAGAATATTAATGACAATATTACTGAAATATTACAATACTAATTTAATTTTTCTAAATCAGATGACAGCACAGCTACATGCCAAAATCGTGAAACAGTAATGCCACATATGACTCAAGAGGAAATGCCATAATCTGGTGCCACACATAAAATAACATGCACAAGAAAATATTTTATTAATCATGCATAAAAATGCTTACTGCTTCCTTCCCAGGCTCAGTCAGCTGGAAGGTCAGAAATGACAGCACATCATGGTCATCTGTATTCAACAAACAAAACAAAACCACCTTACAAATGTCTGTAATTCCCAAGCCAATTTTCCACTTGCAAAGGACCTTGAAAAAACAGCATCCTCACAAAAGTCTGTGCAGTGGGGAATGAGACTATACAGGGCCTTTGTCAGGAAAGCACAAAAATTCGTTAGCTGGAGTCAGGAAAAGGCAAAATCATATCAATAATTTAGGACTGCAAGAGGATTAATTATATCATCATGGTCAAAAACTGGTATAATGTATCAACACCAGTAGTAAAAACCCAACCACCCAACCAACCTCTCTTGGCAAGCCTTGCAAATCATCACAGCATTTGCCATAATTTTTAACATTTCCTACCTGCAAGTCCCCCTGTGGCTGCAGATACTCCAAAGTACCCTTGTGATGGCAACACCATATCTTCCACTTTGGCACAGAATTCATAGTCCTCTTTATCCGGAGTAAAGCCATTATTAATTAATACCTAGAAGGACAAGCACTTAGGATTTTCACCACATTCGTGTTAATTTCTTTTGGTCAGTTTGCAGTAATGCCCACGAAATACAACTTATTGGGTAACTCAGCAGCTCATATGGGAAACCAAAAACTATCTTCTGAAAGAGACATTTTGCCAACATTTCACATAAGCATTCTGTTTGCAAAAGTCCACATCCCAAGAAGGTTCTGGGCAGCACAGACTTGATCTACACCAGTCATCCCTAGCAGTTCTGATTCAAAGCTTAGGGAGATTCTGCAAATGCATCCCTGGAAAAAGAGAGAACTGCTAAGTTTAACAGCAACATCTGGGACAGAGGAGTTCCTAGAAGAGGCATCAGGGCCCATGTGAAAACAGAGCAGTTTTGGGGGCTGAAGTTTAACTTTCATTCAAGAGTGACAGACAGCTTTTCCCGTCACAACACAGTACAAGGTCTGCCCTCTTTTACACACAATCATGTTTACTTTTAGAGAAACTTCTACTTGCTACAAAATGATAGCTCTGCACTTTATGGCTGCTACCTGTGAATATATGAACAGCACCTTTCCAGAAGGAATCAGAAGCCATCAAACTCACACTCTGTAGCTTTCACAACCTGGCACCACATTAGTATTTGTCTCTCCTTACCTAGAAGCAATTCACAATTCAACTGAATTTAAGAAGTCTTAAAGACTCCCTTATACCAGTGGTTTTTAACCTTCAGTCTTCAAAGCCTTCAAAGTCTTCTATTTTTTGGAGGCGAGAAGACTCAAGCAGAACATTTAAATCTACTGTTAAATGGTTTTAGTTTTTTAGCCACATTTCAAGAACCTCTGCTTCAAAAATCAGCTACAAAACCCTCTGCAATGCTAAGATCAGCTTAAGAAATACCAAGGTCAGGAGCTGCTCAAACACCTGTAGCTTAAACAGATCCTGACTTTGGGACACCTCTCCAGGCAAGTCAAGTGCAACTGGGAAGAGTTTGAGCCCATTATGAGTGTGCTTGCATGACTGCCTCCTAAGCCACATGAGAAAAATCAGCAATACCTGCATTCTAATGCAGCCAAAAGAACCTGTGTAGCATTTAAACATAGCACCTCCTTCCAACCTCTGCTGCCAGGCTCCACATTTCCAACACTGGAATGAACATATTTGTTGCAAGTCTGTGAAAACCCAGTCTCACATTTAAGAAGCTGAGGAAGACAAGCAATTCTGTTATTTCAGACTTACAGTCAGTGTTTTTTGGTAGTATGTGATCTTGGCTCGCAGAGGATAGGGCTTGTTCCGAAAGTCCCTCTGACAGGATGCCAGTGCTTGCGTGGATCCATCACTGTGCAAAAAGAGAATATAAAAAAATTCTGTGTTATGATTAATCAACTGGGCCAAAAAAGACTCTCACTAAGCAACCTCATCCCAGTTTTTCAATCTGTAAGCTTTTCCAAGGCTGTTCTGTAATTGCACTGAGCTTTCTGCAGGGATCCTCAGCACTGCATGCTGTACACAGGACAAAATGCAGAGGGAATGCAACAATGGGGAAATCTGTTTTCTAAGATGCAGTCTAAGATATAATTTTCAGATATACTCCTGCACCTGGGAACCTAGATAGAAATGAGCTGTAGTGTCTGCACAAATTGAGCTAGGCACCTCTTCTCTCTGAAATACAAAATGGTGTCCATTGTGCTGTTGATAAACAATCAAAAAACAAGATTAAGCCAATTAATTATAATAACAAGAATTAGCTTTCAATTAGTAACTTCTTCCAGTTATTAGCTGTTTGTGGAGGATCCCCACAAGCAATAGTCTGTACTGTACCTATATTTCTCTGAGTTCATCCATCCCAAAGGGCATATGCCCCTTAAATATCCATCAGTTGCCAATTTCGCTGTTGACACTGCCAAAGCAGTGTTTTACGAAACAGAAACCCTCAAATATAAAGGAAACAACAAAGTTTCATATGAAAGAAACCTTTATAATACTTCTCAAAGGGTTTCATGGAATGTTTCATCATTCAAAAGCAAGCATTCAGCAATAACACTGAAAATAAACTTACTTCTGATGGTCATACAGCAGCTTTCCATTGTTACCTACAACAATCACTCCAGGATTGTTTTTCTAGGGAAAGAAATGGCACACAAATAGATTAATTTGAGGGGAAATATCAGCAACATCCCTGACAGCCTACTACTAAAATCAGTCTAAAATGACTAAAAGCAAGCCAAAGTTGTGCAGGGAAAGCAAAAGCACCAAACCAGACCTCGTATGTATTGTTTAAGTATCAGGATCATTCTGGATTGGAAAATTGAGAATTGAAAACAGCAACTGTCATCCTCATCTGCTATAAAATCTTTGCTCAAGGCAGATTTCTTCCAAGAAAACGAGCATCTCTGAAGACACACATAGAAACTGGTGTTTCCAGCATAAGGGAAACTTGACTATTTTGTTTTATCCCTTTGATGTGAATAAGGGTAAGAGTAGGAAAACAACATCCCATTTTTTTTTTCCTCAACAGGCAGAAAATTTGTCATCTTTGCTTGAAGAGTTTCCTTCCAACCAACCTTTGCATCATTGTCAAATGAATCAAAGAAAATTCCAACACCGTTCCATTTATCAGCTGCCCCAAAAACAGGACCTTCCAAGCCTTGCTCTTCCGTAAACCAGATTGCCTATGAAGAAAGCAAAAAGTCATAAGTCAAGACACACTTTTAAAGCACATTTATTTTTCTCAGTTAGATGAAACTGCTCCTACCAATCCATCAGCTCCGATGCGGCCTCTTCCTGTAACTCGAAAGGTCACTTCTACTTCCCAGTATTCAAATATTGATTTGTTTTTTGTCCATACTGAGCCTTTCTGGCTTTTCAATGAGGTTGTTATACGGATTTGATCTGCACTTGGGATGGCATCTAGAAAAAAATCAAGATGTTCTAAATTTGTTTAGTAGTGCAAAAGAACAACAGGCATACGTTCAGAGAGAGATTAATTTGCTTGCATTAAACATTTATTTTAGGGATTATTTTCTTGAGAAAGCAAGGGCCCTCATCTATAGACAGTTTCCTTCATGTCAGTTACAGCATAATGTCAAGTTAAAAAGTTACATTTCAGAATTAAATAGTAGCAACTAAATTAAAGTCTGACAAAAATCAAAACCACAGCAGAAGTTACTGCAGAGAAACTGTGCAAATGTGGAACTGTAGATGTCAACACCTTTCACAACAGGGGACACTCAGGAAAGGCAACAAGCCTCTCAGAGCACAGCAGCAGAACCCTTAACCCAGAGTGCTTAGAAACCGAACAAACGTTGTTCAACCAAGCCTTATACGCCAAGGCACACTTTGCATTTTGAGCTTTGAGACGATGAAACCCAGCAGTTTTTCTGGCGGCACGGCCCGGGCCGACCTCGACCGCGGCAGCAGTGACACATCAGCACTTGCCGGCAGTGCCACGAGTCCCCTACCCAGGGCCCGTAGCCGCCACACCAGGAGGCCATAGGTGCCTTCGCCCCGCGGGTGGGAGCCCGGCGGGCCCGGCCACTTCCCCGCCACCGCAGAATCTCCTCTGCGCTTCTGGTACCACGTGGAGCCCGAAGGGGCGGCCGGCACGCACGCCCAGCTTTGCCCTCGGCTTGTCTCCGAGACCCCGCGTCCCCCGACCGGACACTGTTGCCTCAGCCTCGGGAACGCCACTGGCCCGGCCCGGCCAACCCCGCCCGGCACTTACTTCCCGTGTGCACCCAGAACGGCACCGTGCCGTCTGCTTGCACCAGGTGAGGCCCCTTGAAGCTGTACTTGTACTCAAAGCGCCGATGCGGCGCAGCCGACGCGCCCTCCGTGGTCTGTGCGCGGGAGATCGCCGGGCAGCCGAGGGCGAGTAGGAGTACCAAAGGCGCGAGCGGCGCCGCCATCTTGCCCGACATGCGGGACGATGCTCAGGGCCAGCGGGGCGGCCCCTGATTGGACGAGCGCGGGGGAGGGCGCGCGTGGGGCGGGGAGAGAGGCAGGGCTGAGGTGAGGGCGGGCAGCGGGGCGGGAACCAGGCCGGGCCGAGGGAGGGGGAGTGGGCCGGGCTGAGGGCGGGGAGTGGGCCGGGCCGAGGGAGGGGGAGTGGGCCGGGCTGAGGGCGGGGAGTGGGCCGGGTGGGTGTGAGGGGCCGCGCGCTGTTAGCTGGTGGGCGGGTCCGTCTCATTCGTGCGGCTTCTCGGACAGCTGCGAGCCGCTAACAGTGCACAGAATGTCTGAACGATAAATAATCTGTTCTTTCCTTTCTTAGGTAAGACCACACTTCCACGGGCTCTTTTCAGTTCATTTGCAAAGCAGTCGGAAGTCCCGCGGGGAAATCCACACAGTTTCTCCCAACATGCGAGGCCAACCTTTCGCAGAGGCGGGCAAAGCAAACCTCAGGTGGCAGGCAGGCCCCAGCCATGACAGGTGACAGTGTTGACAGGCGGGAGAGCCCCCGACACTGCCCAGATGAGAAACACGGCTGTTTGTCAGTGTGCAGCGTCACGGAGCAGGGGCAGGGCTTGTCTCAGAGTTAAATCAAGCACTGAACCAACAGTTAAGAGCTTCCTTTTTCATTCTCACAATTTTCATTTAGCAGCATGTCTTACAGCCTTATTGGAGAAGAAAATAATTATCAGGAGTGGGGGGGGGTTTGTTTGTTTGGTGTTTGTTATTTTTTGTTTGCTTGTTTTTAGTTTCTTTATACCCTTGGGTTTCGTTCTACATTTTTCATACCAATTTCATTCTGACATCCCTTCTTTTCCTTTTAATCTGCGAGTATGAGCAATCTAAAACTCAGTAAGTAGGTTCAGAGCCTGCTAAAGAAGAGGATGATCTTGGAGGCATTCAGGAGAGATTAAGTTCTTTTTCTAAAATGGCACACATTTCCTTCAGCATGGGTGAAATTAAAACCTTACATTCTCACTTCTTTTTCAGCTACACAAAGGAGTAAGCAAATATGTGACCAGGTGAGATTTGGCAAGCAAAATGTTTCTGAGATAAATTTTAAAATATCTCTATATAAATATATTGAGTGTTCTTGATCAGTTAACACTTGTTTCTATAGAGAAGAAAGTGCTTGATGTTTTGTTTTGTATAGTGTCTTCCATCCAACAATATTCTAAAACATCCCTGATTTATTAATCTATTTTGCTGGTTTAGATCATATATGTGAGAGATGTCAAAGGAATTGGGAGTCTCTTCTTGACAGCTTTGTAGACACAGGAAACTCAGCTGTTTTTCTGTCATTTTAAGATCTAGAAAGTAATTTCTGAGGTAAAATTCAGAATTACTTTAGGAGGATAAAATGGTGTGCACATCAGAGATCCAAATAGAGCAAATGATTCACTCTCCTATCTGCTTCCTACATTTGGCAGTAACCTCCGAATTGATGCCAATAAAATACCAGAACCGCGCTGAAGGAGACTAGAAGCCCAAAAGCACTTAAAACAATTCCCTCTTCTCCGCTTAACCACACAGGTGGAAACAGGCTGAAATTTTGCCATTTAGAGGCATTGGCATAGACACGGTCTTCACTATTATGCATGCGGGATTTGTAAAACCTTCTTTGAAAATGGAAACTCATTTAAAAGTATTCTTTCCAGGCATGGAAAACTGCCCTCCAATCTTCTGTGACAATGCAGGACAACATCCAGAGACTCACAAATTATAGATATTAGCATTTTAGACTCTTCAAGTTAAGTTTCTTCAAATTGTTCTGCGACATGAGCTCACTAGAGGAAAGAAAATATGTTTCCTATTTATAAAAATTTTATTGAATTCTGTTGTGAAAAATACATTTGAATTCAAAGCCAGTGACATGGAAATGAAGGCTCAGCAAAGAGAACAGAAAATGGCACACTGGCCTGAAACACAATTAGATTGGCAGGAACTGAGAGCACTGACAGTATGATAATCTGTATAATCATAGTTCTGTACAATTGTAACAAATGAAATGCATTCATTGTCTCAAATTCTACCTGGAAGTAGTTGGTTTAGTTTGTCATTATTCTTATAAAAACGCCATTATATTTTCCACAGGTCTCATCAGTGAAGTCAAAACCCCTGTGAACACACAGTAACTATAAATTTCTCCTTCAACCTCCAGAGCTCAGAGCATTTGGACAAATTAACAAGCCCACACTGGAAAGGGCAGATGAGAAAAAATGAAAACAAATAACTCTCCTAAAAAGTGTGGGGAGAACCACTGCTTATGCTAATAAACTTTTGAGGTGTCTTGTGTTGAGCTTGAGGATTTTGAGCAGAAATGCAAGTGGTTGTGTCTACATCCAGAGGACCTGTCAGGTCTCCTCCCACGGCAGTGATCAGTCCATGATTTTTATAAATATTCCTGAAAGCAAGCCTTTGCACACAGGCAGAATTATTTTCTGTGTCACAGTAGATGGGAATGCTGAAACAGACTGGGATTTTTGCACTGGTTGTGCTTCAGTATATATGCAAGTAACTAAATGCTGTGTGGAAATTACAGAGGATTTTAGTTTTGGTTTTTCCTGAGACCATGCCTTAGCATTTGAGCCTTAGCACAGCTTTATAAAGCCACTGATTTAAGCCAAAGACTCACTGTCCTTGAGTTGCCACTGGAAAAAAATGGATAGGAAAAGCACTGGGCATCTTAGAGAGCATTACCTTTTCTCATTATGTCTGTTTATCAAATCAGTGAAGGGAAGGTAGACTTTCAGAAACTTTAAGGCACATTTCAACCCTAACCCTAACCCATTTCATCTCTACTCCAAGTCATCTGGAAGTAACAATTTTTCTTTTTAGAATAACAGAATTATTAAGGTTGGAAAAGACCTTTAAGATCATCAATCCAGCCTTTAAAAACACCCCTATTTTTTGGCAGAAGAATTTCTTAAAATGTACCACAGTTCAAAAAAGACGATTAATATATTGAGTCCTGTTTTAGTGAGCTTCATCTCCCTGTCATCCAGCCTTGAAGATTCTCCCTTGCTCCTCCTCCTAGGCCAGCAATCTGTGTATGAAGTATATTGTTGAATTTCAATTACAATGTTAATTACAGAAGACAAGTGGTTACTGAATCTTGCACCATAATTAATCAACCTGATATTTACTTACTCCGTTGTTCACACTGGATTAAGCTGGGTCTGGACAAGCTGGGCAAGGAAAGTGAGTGACAGGAGCATTATCATGGCACACTGCCTCCCATTGGGAAAGTTCATCTTCTTTCTGAAAGAGACGCCTTCAGGGATCATGGAATTTGAATTCCCTGTGAATTTAGTGTCATCTTAGCTTGACCAGCTCTGGAAGAACATATTAACCTCCTCTTGCGATTTTCAGAAAACCATTCTAATTTAGCAAGTAATTAAGGGTCACATGTAGGATAAAGAGCTAGATAAGCTTGGATTACGCGCAGGAAGCTTTGTTTCCAAGGCAACCCGAGCAGAGGGGGTGTTAATGCTGAGGTCAGGCACTTAATGAACTGGGAATGGTTACTGGCTGCAAAATGTATTCTAACTGGGCAAGGCGAACTAACAACTGCATTATCATTTAATGATTTGATCAGAGAAAACAAATGCCTACAGAGCTACTTATCACGGCAAATACTGAAGACAAACCTTACAGGCGGTGGCAGCGTTCTGCTATGTGAGGTCAGGAGAAGTCCAGAACAATGACGCTTGACAAGACCAAAATACTTCAGTCAGCACTGATGGATTTCGTGACTTCCCAGTGTGAAGGTGTCGCTGTTTGCGTCAGCTGCCGTTGCTGACACACTCACCCTGTGCTGGGTGTTCTTTTTCTCCCGAGGTTAGTCCTGCCCGGAGGTTGTTGCCTGTGGAATCACCCTGGGGGATTTAGCAAGCTAAAAAGCAAGACAGCTCTTCCAAGAACTAAGGACGAAATCCACTCATGGGACTTTAGACTCTGGGAATTAATCCCACTGGAGATTTGACAGGGCAAATCTCACACACAAATCCCAGGGACATAGATAAAATAGCCAAACGGCTCATCTGTAGCAAAATAGATGGATTTAGTAAACATGTTAATATTTTCAAAATGGATTCTTGCATGGTTTTGTTCTGTATGATATAAAGAGCAGTTGGGAATGAGATTACTGTGCTTGAAGAATAATATTAAGAGGGCGCAGAATGTACCATTAAATATCTGCTGCTTTCTCAGTTCACTTGGACAATAGCTCTGTGAGACGAAGAATTGCGCAGGCATTTATCAAAGCTTTCTTTAAAACAAACAGACATTCTCTTCTTGTAGAGATAAACACAGGATATTCTGTAACAGCTGGGGCATTCTTGTAGCAGGAACACATGCACCTCTAACTTTGTGCCATGTTTTTTGGGAATATGTGAATGTAGAAATCAGGGCAATTTTAGAGGCCAGCTGATCTCCATTTTTCTTCTGTGTAGCCTTGGCATAAAAGCAGGTGATTTTACATTAGGCCACCTGTTTGGACAGGGGAAATTGAAACACTCTGCTCTCTCAAACATGAACTGTAGGACTTTCAGTTAAGGGTAAGACTGTGCTGAAGGTGAGCTGGCAAAACATAAGCCACTCACAATATTCAAAAACAAACCAACACACAAAAAAGCTGCCAACCAAAAAAACCCCAAACAAACAAACCAAACAAACAAACAAGCAAATAAACAAAACCACAAACAAAGCAAAACAAAAAACCAACCAACCAACCAACCAAAAACACACACACAGAAAAAAACCACAAAACAACAACAACAACAACAAAACAACAACAAGCTAACAAACAAAATTCTAGAAGGGATTTTACCTTCTTTGCCCACAGATTGCCAGAAGGGGAAAAAAAAGTATAGCCTTAAATAAGTTAAATGTTTGAACAGTGGAAAGGAGAATTTATGCAAAATATTAGGGGTTATTTTGCTTTTCTTCCAACTGCCAAATACCTGGCGAGAGGGCCAACAAGGCCATAGCAGGCCATAGCCTCTCTACACAAGATTTTTGAGGATGCCATCACAGGTTTTATGGTTGATTTTTGTTTTAAGACACAATTTGATAATTATTCCTGGATCAAGGGTAAATCTTACAAATAATGGGTAGACATCAGTTAATAAAGGGCAACATGCCTTCCACAGCCCACTTCATAAAAGAGGCTAAATTTCAAAAGGATGCATCAATTGGGTGGCTAAATCCACTAAAGGAACTGCAAAGATCTTAACATGCTTGGGAAAATCAAATGCCTTAATCTAAATTTGGAGGCCTATAGGAGCCTCATGGTGGCAATTACCGTTTTGATAGTGACCAGAGTTAGGCCATCATGAGATGGAATGAAGCTGCGCGTCCTCACTTTCCTCTTCAATGAGAGACCCCCTTCTAACCTGTCATTTTGTGGTGTTGGATGGCTCTTTTTAGTTTGAATTTCATTAAAATGAACAATTGAGCCATTAATGTTTATCTCAAACAGGGATGAGCCAAACAGATTTTAAATCATCTAAACCTCTTTGAACATGAGAAGCTGTCAAATTTAGTCTCTTTAAACAAATGACCCAGAAGTGAGCCATAAAAACCATGGGAGCATCCCTGCCTTTGGCTTCTGGAGAGCAGGCTCTGGGTGAGCTGCTCATGTCATTCTCAGCACAGCTTGAACCACAAGTTTTTCACTGCTGCCTCTCTTCTGGTTGTGTGACAAGTCTCTGTCACTTGTCAGATGTCTACCCCAGACTCTGAGCCTTGCCTCGGCTACACTTTTGTTATCTCCCTTGTTTTATCTCCACTCCCTACCTTTGGTGTTTGCTTTCTCCAGCACATTTCTCTCTCTGCTGACTACAGGCCTTCCTTCAGTACTACCCAACTTTCCATGTTCTTATTGTTTCTCTAAAACCCTACATGTCCCAGTCTCAGTGGGTAGGTCATGATACCTAATGCATATTTTGATGAACAGAGAACCATCCAGATCATTTTCAGTGCAAGCACATTACTGCCACTTTTCTCTATTTTTGTATGTGAGCAGGAAGTTCTCAGGAGGTTGCTACTCAAAGGAATAAGTCAGAGGAAGTCCCCTTCAATTGAGTTTTATTGAGAAGAGCTCTCAGAAAGACCATGAAGAAACCTGGGGAATTCAGGGCAAAATAGACACACCCACTGACATACCCACACCAAGTCCTTTGCTGTCACCCCTTGTGCTTTTTGCCTTCAAATGAAATTTGTAAACTTATTAAACATTTCCCCATGTGAATTTTTACTGAACTAACATTTCCAGAGTGAGCAAAATTGAGGAAAAGACGTTTTCTGACTGAGACAAAGCAGCAGGAAGGAGGACAAGGAAAGGCAGGGGGGTTTTACTTTCCAGCCTCTCCTCTGCTGCTTGCTTTTTCCAGCTTTATTCATGTCAGCAATTGATGGATACACTGCCATCTACCACCTGTTCTTCAGGGATAGCTGCCAAATTCTCTCGGAGGCAAAATATGAGATTCATTGGCCCCTGATGGTAGGAGCCACAGATGAGATGGCCTGAAAATGCTCTCAGGTCCCACCAGAATGCTGATTACAAAGGTGATTTGGCACATAGCACTCCAGGAGATTTGCAACCACTGAATTTGTCTCTGCCTCTGCAGGAAAAAGCAAGGTTTCCCCTTTTGCATCTTTCTTGTCTGTGTTATAGCTGGATGGTTGTGGGCACCCGTTTGAAGGTATGGTTGTAACTTTGTTCTCTAGGAAATTTCTTTCTAACAGCCAGCAAAAAATCCCTCGTTTTCATTACAACCAAAAGAAAAGCAAGTGACCATGCATTAAATAGAAAATAATCCAGTTCAGAATGTGAATAGAGCTACAAGTTACCAAGCATAAACACAAACCCAAGGAACTCGCTATTTGTAAACTGATTGGGCTTTCTATACAAAGATAGAAAAAAATAATTCAGGAAAGGAGGAGCTCTGACACTTTATTGCTCTTCTACATAAACAGGTAACCGGAGTTGTCTTACTGAAAAGTTCATTGTCTTCTTGAGTTGACTGGAGAAGTTTCAGGTCCACTTTCCTCTTTTCCTCTGATAGAAAACTACTTAGCTTCTGGATTTTTAAGAATCTTGAGAGTTGATTGTTGGTCCTGAGCTTGTGCCAGAGACTCTCAACCAGTCATCATTAGGCAGCCTCTTTCTGGAGCCTTAAAGGTGTTGTTTACCTGGACAAACAGCCTGGAAAAGCGTCCTGTGCCCACGTGTGCCTAGATTGGATATAAAAAATTGTGTTTTACACAGGGATTTGCAGTGTCGCCTTCAAAAGGCTCACAGAATTATTTCTATGTCTTGCCAGGCAACATCAGCAATACAGCAAGGCCTATTTGTAGTCTCCTTTAGCATTCAGAATACATTCAGTAGCTGGGAACTACAGAATTGGTCTTGAAAACCAGGAGCTACTATCAACCCACCGACAGAATACATTGAAAGTACAGAGTATTTAATGTTATGCAAACTCTTTTTTAGGAAATGCATTTGGATATGGAAAAAGCAGGACCTCTGGCTCCAGCTGTAGTGACAACAAGTTTACCACTCTGATGGCAGCACTAAGAAAAAGAAAAAGAAAAAGAAAAAGAAAAAGAAAAAGAAAAAGAAAAAGAAAAAGAAAAAGAAAAAGAAAAAGAGCCTACAACGCTGGCCTAAGTGTAGGCATTCACTTAGTGCTGGAATTGTCCCTTTCTCTCCTTAAACCCTCATAACTATTTCCCTCATGCAGTCATTTCCCTTCTCGGTTGTAGTTTTGAACAACAGGAGTTAGTTTAGGTTTGGGTTTTGAGGTTGGTTGGTTTTGGTGGGATGATTTTTTTTTTTTTTTTTTTTTTTTTTGCTAAGCCCTCATTAACTCCACTCACGCTGTCTTACTCTGTTTGCCAGTGCTTAAGTAGTGCTTTTTTAAAAAAGCAACCAATTAGCACCTCATCAGCTTCAATTAGAGGAGACAAAAGCAGTGTAAAGATAACTCAATGAGAGGGGGTGGCACAACATCATGTAATCACTTAAGACAGCGGTGACCATTCACTGTGCTGTCCCTGCTGGACTGGGCCTATTCACCTTTCTTTGCTTCTTTCTGGATGCATTTTTAAGACTTTTTTTTTTTTTTTTTTTTTTTTTTTTTTTTTTTTTTTTTTTTTTTTTTTTTTTTTTCTGGGAAGCCAGGCCTCCCAGGAGTCTCAGAGTCTGTCATTCAGGGCTACCTGTTTACAGCTCAGCGACCAGAAGGACCTAAACAATCCTATATTGTACGCCCAGTGCTTCCTTAAACTTAGGCCTCCACAAAGGCATGTTTTCAGAAACTGGGTAGAATAAGTTAAAGGCTGGCTTTATACTCATTAAGTGTTCTGCTTGTACTGTCTTCTAATTACATGGCAGGGCAACAATGTCTTTTTTATGTCAATGGCGTTCTTTGGAGCAGTTAATTTGGTGCCTGTACTAAATGCCCCCAAACATTAATTAGTGTGGAAGGAACCCTAATTTCCTCGGCGGCTTTCCTCTCCATTTACTTCCCTTGTTTTCACATAGGCTTGGATAAGCCTCTATAATGAAATTACCTCATTAATGCCTTTATTCTTTCAGAGTAATTCATTCAAGACCTACCATTTAGTTTTAATTTAATGCTGTCAAAAGCAAAAGGTGCATTCATGTCTTTGATTAGAGCATTTTTTTCCTCTCCAAAGAGTGGACAGATTTAAATTATTAAGATGGCAAGTAGTGAGTTATAATTGGATACAAGCAGCACTTCAGTGAATATTAAATGCTTTCATAGCCTGGCCTATCTGCTCTGCTGACTATTAACTGTGTCCAGTGAGTTCTTCTGTGGGGTTTGAATTAACGGCACATTAGCTACTGTGAAGCAAATGAAGTTTAATTTTGTTTATAAAAAACGTTGCAGTTGCATTTATCAACATGACATTTCCTTGTAGCAGAGCTCAGTTTGCCCCATTATCCTATGCTGACCTCATTGCTTGGTTAGTCCAGCTCACGCGGGAGCTCATCCTGAGCTCAGCTTTGCAAAATCTGTCTGGAGACCTGCCTGTGTATGGCTTCGAGGATAAGACCGGGAAATTCTAAATATTGTCACCCTAGCTGCATTTAACCACCCTGATAATTTGCTTACAGAGTAGAGTGGCACAAAGTGTATTTATGATTAGTGGGGAATGTAGAGGCATGGATACAGCAGGGAGGATTTAACAGCAGATCCTTTACCTTTAGTTGTCTCTATCCTCCCTCCTTTTGTTTGCAACTCACGTCACAAACTACCTGAGATATATCAGAGAAACACAAACGGCACAAGACTTCTGCAACCTCCTTGGCACGTGCAATTTAGGACTAATTAATTAGAGTTTATTGGATGGCTGCAGTGCTCCAAGTGGTCAAAGATCAGTCACATACTTGAGCTGGGACCTCTGCAGGGTCCTGTGCTCTCAGGGCCTTTCCGTTTGGAATATCTCCAAGGATGGAGATTCCTCAACTCCTCTGGGTATCTGTTGCAGTGGGTACTCGATTCCAGTGATGTTTTCCTTCTGTAATTGGCAGTGAAATATTATATATTCGATGCAAGCATCAGCTGTAATAGGATAGCATGAATTTATAATATTTTATAAGTAACATATATTATAAACTTATTATGTATTCTATTTATTATAAGTACCTGATATATTCACTGCATATTGCATAGGATACGAGTGCACTATATTATACATCTATTATGACTGCAATCACAAGGCACACACAGAGCCATGCTGTTTATCTTTAGAATCCTTCCCACCTGTGCCGTAAAAGCATCTTGGGCTTGGATTAATTTCTTCTCCCAGCATGAGCAGCAGCAAACCTTTGTATTTATTTTTTATGCGGTGGAGCAAGGTCAGGGGAATTTTGAAATAATTTCTGAACGCATGGCTTTCACCATAAGCTGTGTCTCACTGCCCTCTCATGGCTGGATTATCCAAGGATATCCCATTTTCCTTAGGTTCTTGCATGAATGTTCTGGCCAGCACAGTCTCTCTGAATTCCTGCCCCTCTTGGCACAGCCAAACACCACAACTGTATCATCCCAAAGGAGCCGTGGCATTTGCCTCTTCATCCTCCTCCTTTTCCATCAGACACGGGTAGGATCAGGCTGTCAGAAATGTCATTCCCTAGGCAGTTAGTCCCAGCAGGTAGGAAAAGAGTTCCCGGGAACAGGAACACAACGCCCATCTCCCACCTGGTTGAGCCCGGAGTCCATGCAGCACTCGCTGAAAGCTGCGGGGAGCCGAAATTCTCCCTGGGAAGCACTGCCCGGCAAACCGTGCCCCCGCACCTCTCACCTTTCTGGCAAAGAGCAGCCGCCTCCTCCTGCTGGCTGCTCTCGGCTGCGGACAGGGCGTGTTTCAGGCAGCTTTGCAGACTCTACCAAGGGCAGGTGACAGTGCCAGTGGGTCACATCAATACCGAGGAACATCAGGTTGTTTGCAGGGAATAACCAGCCAAGCAGGGATGCTTTTCCACTGAAAGGGAACAAGCAGGGACAAGAACTAAAGATGCTGGGGCAGCACAGCCCCCAAACCTGCCCAGTCTCCAGCTGCCACACACTTCTGTGGACAGACAGGACCCAAATCCACACCCAGAACAGCCTGGGGGGGAGATCCAGCTGCTCATTTCCAGCCATGCCCAAACACCCAGTGCCAGTGTCTGTCAGCCCCTTCTCCTCTCTGTCCTGAACTACCAGCACCTGAGAACCGAGACATGTTGGCACCACTGCATTGATTAAATGCCCACAAACACATATTGCCAATATCAGATTTCTCTGCCCACCCAAGACACACCAGTTAGGTGCATCCTTTTCTCCCACTTTTCCAACAGAGACCTCCTCATTCCACCTCCCTTTCAGGGTATACCAACTTAGCCCTGGGCTGGGAAATAAAAGACAACAAACATTAAAAAAATTATCCCTGCCTTGAGGCTGTCCAGGACTGGGAGAAAGCCCTTCCCACCATCTTCTACGGCCTCTTCTTCTGCTGGACTTTTCACAGTCCAAGTAACTGAGGAAATGCACATTCAACCCCAGAACAGACAGGCTGGAATGTTGTCTGCACACCAAACACCACAGCCCTGAGCACCAACTCTGGATTGCACTTCACAGCCTCAGTCAATACCACATAGGAAAGCCAGGCAATTTTTTTCTTTTCTGAGAGACAAGAAACAACAGCAAAGGCTGTCCCAGTTGACCTGGCCCTCATAGACAGCTGTATCACTGAACAGGATCATCCATCACATCTCACTCTGCTGTAGGAAAATACTGCAAGCCTTGGGTCTAGGATTTAAAAGCTACTTTTAGATCAGCAAAAAGGTCTCTGGCTGGGACAATTCACTGAATTTACTGGTATATCCCAAATTCTGTTTCGAGGTGTATAAAAACCCAAAGGAAAAGCTGAGCACATGGGAGTTCAAGGTGCTTTGGGCACAGGTTCCCTGAACTGCAGCAAAATGGTCTCAAGCCTGCATTGAAGTTATACCCCACGCACCTTGTGTTCTCCAGACCAATCACCATGCCTGGAGAAGGCCAGGGAAAAGCAAAGGGGCAATGGAGCCACTCTGGGAGCCCCCAGCTGCATTGCCAGTGAGCAGTTGATGCTGTCAGTGCCTGCAGCCCTCACCCCAATTCATGTTATTCAGTGGGTGGTCAGAGGGACAGAGGGTGGGGGTGGCCTTGGCAGTGATGGGACAGCAGTTGAACCCACTGGTCTTCAAGGGCATTTCCAACCTCAGGGATTCCATGGGACACTCGGTGACTGTCCCAGCTGCACTGGCAGGCACGGGAAGCTGTTACACACAGATTATATTGCTGTGAGCCAGAACACTCCAGGTCATCCTTGAGAGAGTGCAGTGAGCAGGAAACACTGATCCAGCTCTGTGCTTTCCCAGTGGGGCATGAACACCATTTCATCCTGACCCTGAGAGCTCCAAGGAAAATACTGAGCTGACACTGAAGATGCTACTTTCTGACACTCCTGCCCCAGAACCACAGTTTAGCAGGTTTCTGTGGGAATATGGATTATTTTATTAGGTCAGAAGCTGCATGTCCCTAAAGAAATCCCTTGGGAACATGAGCCATCACCCTGCCCGCAGCCGGGAGCAGCCCGCAGGAGGAGGCAGCTGCTCTCTCTGCCGGAAAGGTGAGAGGGGCGAAAGGATGGGGCGGGGTGGGGGCGCGGGCACGGGAGAATTCCCAGGCACAATTCCAGCTCCCCCTTTCAGCTGTGCTGAAACTGCTGCACAGAGTCCGCGCTGAGCCAGCTGGCAGCAGCCCGGTGTCCTCTGCGTGTGGCAGCAGCTGCAGCGCTGGTTTGGAGCAAGTTTTGATGGGATTTGTAGCTAAGGTGTTTCCAGCTGGGAGCCCCGGCTGGGTTCCCTGGCTGGGAGAGCCCTTGAAGTAGCCAGAGGGAGCAGCTGCTGAGAATTCCGAGCCCGCTGTTCTTGTGATTTTTGATACAATATTTAAACAGTGTGTGCTTCTGTTGGGTGTGCTTCTAGACGTACTTTGGAAAATGTTTACTTTTTCATCTCTCCCCACCTGCATTCTTCCTAGGTGTACGTTTTATTCAGCAGGACTCAGATGAGAGAGAGGAACTCTGTTCGCATCAGCATAAAAGGAAAAAGTGTTCAGTGACTTACAGTCCTAGTGACTGTTCTGTGTAAAAGCAGGATTGTTTTTCCATCAGACCTTGCGTGACGTACCAGTCTGTACATTAACAGGTGTCTAACAAATATCAGAGGGGAATAACTCCATGTAGTTCACTCGTGTGAATCTTGGTGGGGAGCAGAGCCGAGAGTTAACTGCAGTGAGGGGGAGATTACTGAAACCCAACTTTGTTTCCACTGAGCCTGTTGAAAGCATGGTGTTAAAAGCTGCATGTGCCTGCTGTACTCGAGTTGGATCCTTCTGCCACTGCTTTCTTTGGGGGTTGATGATTCCTTATGTTTATGTTGGTGTGGCAGCATCTTAGATACTCACAACTCTTTCTCCTCCCAGTGTCTTCTCCCATGTGCTTATTTACCTGCTTAGCTAAAGGATTTGTCTAATTGTAGTTAAGGAAATCAGGTGCAGACTCCAACAGGACAGTAGTACCTGCAGGTAAATCTCTTAAATGCCATCATCGAACCCCAGCATGGTTGTTGCTCCCGGCTTTCCTTGTGGAAATGTGTAACAGGAATTCATGGGTTCGTTCTGTATGACTAAAGGTGTGTCACACAGGATGCTTTTGTGCAAGCATAGGAGGATGTACAGCAAACATTTTTATTGCAGTGTTTTTCCCCGTTGCCTGGTTCCAGGAGAGCAGAGCTCACTGTTCATGCAGCAGACAGGTTTATCCAAGTACTGGCTCAGTGACTCCATGGTGAAATCGTGTACTGCCTTTTGGCTTCAGAGTGTCATGTGCAGAGATTCGCTTTTAACACGACTTGAGTTAAAATTCCTCTAAGAACGATCTAGTCCAAGATCCATTCCACTACCACTTTTTCATGTGTGACCACAGCAGTTCTTTTCATCTCTGATTTCTTCATGGGACTTGGACCGAATATGTCTCTGGAGATTAGCATTCTTCCATTATTGCATTTAGCACAGTTTAGTTCTATCTTTTACAAAAAAGCCACAACTTGATGTGACTGTAAGATAAGAGGTGCCATCTGTCACAAGAGTAAGGAGATATTTCGTATATGAATGAGAAAAGATTTCACATGGGGTCATGCTCCTATGTTAATGTGCTTCTATCTATGTTTACCTGTGTTATTTCATTAAAACCTTCTTGCACAGTGCATGTGTACTGCACATGCTATGACCTAATATCAGCAGCAGAGTTCTTTATCAGGTGTGTAAATGGGTCATGCCAAACAAAGTCCAGGGTTTCTGTGAATGAAAGATTTTAAGAAAAGTCCTTATTGTGAGAAAAATTCTGTAATGTTTACTGGATTTTTATTATTATCATATGGACAGATGCTTAAGGATGTAAATTGTGTATTAACAGAAGAGCAATCAAGCAAACAGGGTTATGTTGTGTTTAACAGCATTAATGGAAAAGGTGGTGTGCTTCATTATAACCGATCATGTACTTGCTTTGAAAAAGTCTACAAATGGTGTAGAGATTTCTAGAGTCAAGTATACATAGAAGAGGAGAAGTTTTCACATCTTGGGCTAGCAGGGTGTTCTTAGAGCTCGTTATCAGATCACACACAGGAAAATCTGACTACGGATGGAGACAAATTATCACAGTAGGCAGTGTAAAATTCAGGCAAACATATTTTGTGCAGACACAAAGCTATCAAAGTGAGTTTACAAAGCGTTTCAGGAATTTTCATTAAATCTATAAGCCTGTTACTTTTAAGAATATGAGTTCTAGTAATTGCTAAATATTTTTTAGAGCAGTCATACAAACACCTCTAATATTCAGAAAAATTTTCAACAGATTAAAACTGCTGAATCAAAAAGAACTAATTTAATCTACCTGAAGCATACCTCAGAACTCGTGGAGCCTCTGAAAGTAAGTGGTCTTCGTTCTTCTTTATTTTTCTTTTTTAAATGAAGTAGAGATAATTTTGCCCTTACGTGTATGAAGTGCAGTTAATGAAATTTCAGAGGATATCTTGAGTTGGAAGGGATCGAGAAAATAAACAAATAATAGAATTACAGAACACAACACTGCCAGCATAGTCCATTGATTAACACCAGTCAGCAATAGGCATTTGAGTCTATGCTGTGAAGAGTAGGGTTCCTGCCTTTCCCTTGATAATTGGTTATGTAACAAACCTTGAACAGAAACTCCTGCTCGGATTCCGCAGGCTGTTTGTACAAGTGCTGATTAGTCTCACTGAATCTGAAAACTCTTGGTCCTTTGAAAAGGCTGCAAAAAGCAGGAAGTGACATGGCCACATTTTAGTCTTCAATAGCCTGCTTTAAGAAGCTGTAACACACAGCTGCTAAAGGCTTATTACAGTTCCCTTGAAGCTACCAGGTATTTATTGTACTCCTTAGCTACTGGGTTGGAAAGTCTCATCTCAAAAGAGCCTGTAAGATAAGAGATGTTGCATCTTTGCTTGTTCATAGTTATGGGCATAGCTCAATTCTTTTGTTTAAAGCTGATTTTAATTGTCAGCAAATGTAATTCCCAGCAAATTAATGCGGGGATGAAAGCAAGAGAGCCAGCTGTGATAGGTGAGTTACTGCTGAACTGAACTCCCTTAAAAATAGTTCTGAAAAGACAAGAGTAGTGGTTTCCATGAGTCTCCATAATCATGCAAAAATCAAGTGTTGTGTATTTGAAAGAAATGTCTATTTGAAAAATAATTTGTATCTTCCAAAGATGTGAATAGTATTTTTAGTCAGACTTTGGCATAGTCACGGTTCATTCTGAGGTGAAACTAGAAATGAAATGCAGTGTTTTGTTTTAACAGCAGAAAGTTTAAAAGTAGCTTCACTTATCTGTAATACTGCTACTTGTATTTTGGGGATGATGCTGCAAGTAAAAATTGTGAATGATTATGCATCTAATTAACGATACAAGTGATATTACAGATTTGGAATGATACTTGGGAAGATTGCAACTGTAATTAAGGACAGTGCAAGATGCACAAAAGGATGTCTGAGTATGAGGACCCAGGAGCGCTACGCTGTTAAGCCTAACATCAATGAATTCCTTGACATAGCTTATAGAGCAATGGAAATGGTTGATGACATAGCAGGTATTTTCAAACTAAAATTTGTATGTATTTGGAGTTGAACGTACGTTGCACTTGACATATAGAAGCCATGTAATTATAATGTTGTATGTTTTCTGACCTTCTCATACATAAAAAGTCTTTAGTATTGGTATGAACTGATTGTCATTGATCAGCAACTGAGGTTCTCCATTTCTGGAGAAAAAATCTGTTTTATTTTCATAAAATTGGATAATTATATGGTGACTTCTATATTCCAAGCTCTGTTAGTCCTTGTCCTCTGGAAGTGCAAAAAAAATTAAGTAATGGAACAGAATGAGTACACCTAAAACATTCTGGGTGAAACATGTAAATCTTTGCTTTAGCCTCTTTGTTTAAAATATCTGAGTTCTTTGTTCTTTATATTTTAAGCAGTCTTGATCTAGCTGTGGACTACCTTTCAGCTAAGCTAGTGAGAGTTGGAAAATAAGAACAAAATGAGTTTCAGAATGACATGCATTGCTGTGTTTCAGTCACCTTTCCGTTTATCATTATGTCAAAATAGAAGAAAAAACCTTCTTCTGAAAGTGGTTTCCTTTCCTAGTGAAAATTGTTTATTTCTAGCTCAAGGAGCATCTTAATTTAGTCTACAGTAAGAAACCTAAAACAGCATCAGAAATGTGAGCACCTGTCGTATGTGATGAAGTTCCTGGTTTATTTTAATCCTACGTTCATACGTTGAAAAATGCAGATGGTACTGGTTTGTATTTCTGAAAGCTTCCATTAGCAGTTTCCATCTTTGTAGCAGCACAAGTGGGTGGGAGGGGGGGAACCTGTGAACACTTAGAATCTGGGTGCAGTCTTTGTATGTGGTGTGTAGGTATGGTAAGGCCACTTGGAGGAAAGCACAGCCTGCCAATGAACACAAGTTTCAGCTCTGCTCGAGGATTTTTTATCCAGATGAATGCTAACTGTTCAACATGACCTAATAGCCAGCTTCCTTCAGAATTTCCAGAGGTTATCTGCACAAACAAAAGGAGCCTTAAACTGGACAACTGAATGCAGAGGGGAGGGGGAGTTGCTTTGCATTCTTTGAGGTATTGCTTTGGATTTTGGTATGTCAAGTGACACCAGCAAAAGAAGATTGGAAGAATAGGGCTTCAGGACTCTGCACTTAATTCTTTTAATGTGTTTGTGTGGGTGCAGGAAATGCCAAATCCCAAAGCAATTCTATGTCTGTAACATGAAGGTGTGGGGTTTTCACGTATGCTTTTATGGTCTGAAGGCTTTTCTTGTGTCCCAAAAGCCACAAGGAACCTGCCAGAAGCAGGCCTTCATTGCATATGTGGGAGTTCATTTTGCTCTCGGAGTCTTCCCTCCGATCTTCTCTCGAGTTCTTGTTCCAGAGGGGCTCTGACAAGGGGTGCGTTACCTTGATAAATGGGAATGAGATTGGCCAAGTCTGTCAGGAAAGCAAAACCATCCCCGAGGTTTGTTTGGCCAAAGACGGACCATGACAACGTCCATACTGGCGGAGGCTGTGAGTGCTGATACTTTTTGGTGGTGTGGTGCCTCTGGCCCCTCACAAGTCAGGGTGAGGCTGAAGGAAGGAGGGAAGCTGCCACAGCTGCAGGTGAGGGCAGTGTTGGCTGTTTCCAGCTGCTTGGTACAGAACTGTGAGAACTGGAAGAACAGCTTTCCTCCTTCTTTCTCTCCATCACTGGGCACGAAGGATATTAGGATGTAGCTGTGCTAAGTTGTGTCATTTGTGGGTTGTTGATTGGTTGTTGTTTCTTCTGGCTTTTTTATGTATTTCCAAGTGGTGCAGTGAGGAGCAAGTTGCTGGCTTGCGTGATTTCTGACTGAGCTGCCACAGAAATGGGCATCTGTGTGTGCGCATGCTTCCTGGCAAATCCAGATGTGACGTGGAAATCCTAGGGGAGGATTTCCAGCCTTGACCACGCGTGACACAGGCTTGTGAAAATGGAAATGGCCTTGGCAGAAGAGCAGCTGTGAAGTGAAGCAGAACTGCAATACAGGTAAGCAGAAAAAAAACCAAGTGAAGTGGTACTTGTTGGTCCTGCGTGCGCCTCGTGCCTCTGCCTGCTGCCAGCACTTGGTGGTGCAGCTCGACAGAGTCCCTTTCAGTGTTTCTTGGGTTTGATTTCTGCGGTCAGTTCCCGTAAACAGCTCCCCTCCTTTACCGCACCCATCCCTTGTGTGGGACCAGACTCACCCTTAGCGTGGAGGAATTCTCTGCTCCCCTGGAGAGGGGCTGAAGGCAGGGATTATGACCAGAGGGAAAACAACCAAACCGTGGGCACTGTGTCCTGGATGCATGCAGCACCACGTGTTTTCCAAGTTCCCAGCACGGGTGAATGTAAACAAGAAAATGCCTGTTCCTTCACTTGTCCAGCTCTCCCCCCTGCTTCCCCTGCTCTTATCCCTGGGTGCCAAGGTCCTGCATCTCCCTGGCTCTGCAGCTGCAGCCCACCTTGACCTGCCTGTGGCCGAGAAAATATGGGCCTGAGATTTTTTAGCAGCTATCCATTCATTTAAAGAACACAAAGTGCATACAGTGCAGAAGAGTCTTTAGGAAAGACATCCAAAGAAGGGACTGTGCTTTTCCTGTAGATCTCCTTCCTGTTTTCACCTGGGCTGGAAGGATGAGCATGGCCTGTATTTACCATATTAAAGTGATGTTGCTAAATTTATCCAGAAGTTCTGATGATGATGATTATTATTATTATTATTATTCCTCATTTTCTGACACAAAACTTTCTGATTTTGCCTTTCCCAAGTTGTTTCCAGGTGCTGCCCAGGATGGACAACTGTGGCCTCAGACAGTGATTACCGGGGAGGAAGGGGAGCCTTTGCACAGCTCACCTGCACAGCTCAGGTGACCTTTTCCATCTAGGAAAAGAGTTAGGGAACTATTGGAAAAGGTAGTCCTGGAGGTAGACAGCTTGGCTCGGTATTGCTGTGTGGAAATAAAACAATATGTCTTCAGATTTTTCTCTCATCTTTCTTGCACAGCTGTTTTTGTATTCCTGACTTGTGTTCGCATCGGGGCCGTGTGGCTTGGAGCTTGGGAGCTGGATCTGTTACTTACCCACGTCAGATTGGTGTGCACTGGTGCAGGAGGTAAACTACAGGGTGAGTTGGGAGCTCTGAAACAAGGAGAAGAAGCTCTTATGTGTCTCTGCAAAACGATTTGTTTCCATCAGGGCGTTAATTCAGGGAACTAACACTTCATCTGTAACGTTCTGTGCTCTGCCATCATCGCTGTGAGCCCTGAAAGCCTCCTCAGCTGTTCTCACACAGACCTAAGTTGTTTGGTCAAAAAATTCTTACTTTGGTTTGGTCCAAAAAATGTTATTACTGTGTGCAAGCTCATGGGGAAGATTTTATTCAACAGCTCTCAGTGGGACATGAAACCTCCACTTTCCCTTTTCTTGAACAGCCTGAGACCCAATATTACTTGATATCAGTTTTATTACAGGCGTTTGGAACTTTTTGAAGAGCCAGAAGGATTGTTTGTGCATGCGTGTGTCACTAATATCCCTCCTCTCTCCAATGCAGGATGGGGGAAAAAAGGCTGCAGAGCTTCCTACAAGGGGCTGTAAGTGCAAATAAAGAGGAGCCAGAGGTTTAGTTGATATGAATCACTGTTTCTGAAAAGAGCCTGATGGATTTGCTGATACCAAAACCAGTAGGAATAGGAGACTGAACTCGGGCATCGTGATGGTCTCCTTGGCTTTAAAAAGCTTTAATGGCTTTAAAAGGCATTTCTATCAGACCTGGTTTATTTTTATTACCTCTCATTAAATTTAAAAAAAAAAAGCCCTGCTCCATCACTGCTGCTGTGATGTGTGACTAAAGCCCATCTTCCTTCCACTGGGAACAGGTGAGAGATGGAACTAAACCCCAAAGGATTTTCTGCTCACTGATGGCACGTGAGTTTTCTTGGGAATTCTCTGCCAAATGTGGTCAGTTGTTCTTGAATGTGGCCATGAGGGGAGTCGAACGTGCCAGCCCAGATCTGCAAACATGCAGTGCCAGAAGGAGAACCTTTGAAATGTCACCTGGGATGTGTTCCACTGACTCACAGGTGTGTGTGCTGTGCCCAGGACCCCTGTCCAAATCCTGGGCGGGGAGAAGCCAGGACTGCACATTGCTCGTGATATGAATTCAGTTTTGGGGAGGTTAAATACAAATGAGATGCCAGGGAGGGAATGGCTTCTAACTGTAAATATTTTTGTCCTAGAGGAGCCCTGCCCAGTCTGACTGCTGCCCAGTGCTGCTCCCTGACTGCACGCTCTCTTGGTGAGCCTCTGTCCTGCTGGCCGTGCCTTTTCTGTCCCCGTCCCCGTGCCGCTCCGTGCCCGTCTTTACCCTCCCGAGCACGTGGCGTGGTCGATTCCTGTCTCCCGGTCCTGGTTTCCCTTTTTGTCTCTGTGTCCCTGCGTCCTTGCTGTGTGTTTGGGACTCCGTCTTTTTGTCTGTCCTTCTCCGTGCCTCACTCGTGTTCCCGTTCTGTTCCCTGTGGCTCTGTGGTGCTCCCCGTGCCATTGTTTCCCCCGGGATCCTTGTGTCCCCTTCGCTGCCCCTGTTCTTTTTTAATCCCTCTCTCGTGCTGCCCATCTAGCATCCCTTTTTTGTGGTTTTGTGTTTTATTTTTTTCTCCCTTTCATCCTGCACCTCGATCTTCATTTTCTTTCCTGTGTCCTCTCTGCTGCCACTCTCTGCCTCGTGTCCTCTGTGTGTGCGGGGCTGGGGAGGAACTTCAGCCCTCCTGGGGGCTGCCCCCCCCCTTTCCTTGTGCCAGCAGGGTCCCTTTTTGGGGGCATGGACCTGTGGGAAGGGTTCCCATCAAGGGCCGTGCTGCCGTCCAGGGCAGCTGGAGCGGTTCTGTGCCTTCATTTTGGGGGTGAGGAAAGAAGGCTGAGAGGGGGACGGGGTGGAGACTCGGGGGGCTCCGATGTGTTTCAGGGCAGCCCGAGGTCCCCGGCAGAGGGAGCCACGCTGCGGCGCAGGAGCAGGGGAGTGGGGAATGGCGGGGGGGGGGGAGGGGGGGGGAGGCCGTTCTGGGTGCCCTCCCCCAGAGGGACCCACAGGTGCCAGGACATTCCCAGGGAGGGGTGGCCGTAGAATACATGAAAAATAGCAATATAAAAAAAAGACCTAAATCTCGTTGAAAAGAAGTATTTGATTGGTTTTTATTTGGTTAGAGCCAGGGGTTTTATATAGGTTATATAAGTCTAAAATATACGGAATGCAATAGAAAAATAAATTTTAAAAGTATTTGTATAAAAATAAAATATAAACACAGAAGTTACACATCTCTATAAAATACAGAGTATATAATATAAATAAAGCAAGTATTATCAAAATACATAATGTATAAATATAAGTTGTAAAAGATGAAACTAGAAATATAAAAACATTTAACTATGGTTTAAAATAAATGTTTTATTGGTTTTTAATTGGTTAGGGGCAGGGTGTTGAAGAAATAATATAAGCAACAGATAAATATCCAAATAAAATAAGGACAAATGGTATAAGCCATAGATAAATATACAAATGTACAATAAAATACAGACATGAAATTAGAAATGCATCTATAAATATATGTAAGTATAAATCTATATAGAATCAGAAAAGTATTTATGTAGTATTTAATACAATTAATATTGAATCTATTCTTATAGTATAATGTATACGTAATATAAATGTATAAATTACAGATATAAATATGAAAAATGCAAGTAGAAAAATATATTTGAATATAGTATAAAACAAAGTGGTTTGTTGGTTTCCATATGGTTAGAAGCACAGCTTTTTAATGAATGATATTAAACATAAAAGCATACAAATATGTTAAATATCAAGATATAGATATACATAAAATAAATAGTAGTAGTAGAAAGATATATAATAAAAAGTAAAAACAATGTCTTGTCTATATTTTGCACCATATTAGAATATAAATTAAATTGAATATATAAAGATATGTGTAGACTATGAATAGATATATAAAATAAATAATAGCAAATAGATACATATATATATATCTCAATATATATATATCTAGAGGGTTTTGTTTGTTTTCATTTCATTAGAGGAAGGCATTCTTTAGTTTCGGCTGGGGTTTATTTTGGTGCATTCATTTAGGGGGATTTCCTGAAGGGATGGATCTCGTTGTTTCATTCCCCCCCCCCCCCCCCCCATCCCTTGTCTGTCTGTCTGTCTGTCCGTCCGTCCCCAAAGCGCCGCAGCCCCGGGCTGAGCTCGGCGGCAGTGCTGCTGCCTTGTGGGCACAGCGCGGTACTGCAGCCGTCGCCTGTCTGGGATGCAGCCCCACAGCGAGCAGTCCGGAGCAGAAGTGTGAAAGCTGGGATCCTTTGACTTCTGCAGGGGGACTTCATTTTCTTTTCCTCTTCTTCTCTTCCAGGACCGGAGAAACGGTTCCACTCCTCCCATCTTTGCCAAAAGCTGTGGTGTTTGAGGAGCCAGAGCCAAGGTGCCTTCAGCACCAGGGCTCTGCACTGGAGGGCTCCCGGTCCTGACCGCGCAGGGTTCCCCTTTTCCTCCCCGCTGGGATGAAGTGTCTATGGAATCTGGGATCTGGGTGAAACTGCGGCTCTGCTGGTATCCAGGGACGTGAGGTTCCGGGAGACTGCGTTTCCCTGTGGCTTTCCAGGTCGGCAGGAGCCGGAGGAAATGGGGTGCCAGAGCCGTGCCCCATCAGGCCGTGTTTGCCTCTGAGGAACAGAGAGTCCGGGCTGAGGTGAGATTGCCAGGAGTGCTTGGATGGATGAGCTGTGCGGGGAACGGGGAGCTCGGAATCGCAGCTGCTGCTGGATCCATTGCCTTAGGTCTGCTCCGTCTGTGTCTGTGCCAAGTGGGATTTGTGCTGGGGAGAGAGGTGCTGTGGGGAGCCAAAGGTGGAGTAAATCCTCTGTGGGGATGGGCAGCGAAGGACTGAGTAGCAGGGAAAGGAGAGGATTTCTAAAGGATACGACTGTTTCTGCCAAGAGCGGGGTGGAGCAGCGATGGGGGTGGTTGGGTTTGGCCTGGGCTCTGTTATTCTTGGTGCCATTTTAAAATTCTGTCGTGTGATTTACTGTCCGGGAGCTTTCGAACGAGAGCTGACAGAAATGTAGGTTAAGCCTTGGAAGTTGGGTCCATTGAGTGCAGCAGCTCGCCGAGGCTGGAGGACTGGGGTGATGGCTGCTCCCAGGAAAGGTCACTTATTTATTGATGCTGTGTCACATTTCCCTCAGCCCGGAGCGGCTCTGAGTTTGTGCTCTTCTCAGTGGGGGATTGGAGAAGGTTTTGGCTGTAATTAGAAGTGGGAGAAAAATCCTGCTAAATAAAAGTCTCCCCTCTGTCCCCCCTAAGTTATCCCAGTTTGTCCCAGCTTGGAGCTGCGCAGAAGTCAGGCAGGGGAAATGACATCAGGGATACAGCTGTCAATTCCAAGGCAGAGAGAGAAGATGTAGCAGCCAAGGGCAGGGGAGGGGAAAGGTTTCAGAAAGCATTTCTGTGGTGTAATGAATGCCAATTTCTGCTTGCCCAGGGAGAAGTGGACGAACTCCCAGCCATTCAGGCCTGACAGTCCCCTGCAGCGAGAGCATACACTGGAAGAGTTCAGGGTCGAAGACAAGGCTGAGGGAAAATCCAGGGTATTTGTAAGGGATGATGAGAGGTGGGTCCAGGGTGAGAATTCAGTGGGTAAAGGGAAAAGTGGTGTAAGGGAGGAGTAATACAGGGCAGGGGCCGATAAGGTAGGATGGGTGGAACAGTGCAGTGAACATAAACCAGTGGGGGGGGGGGTGTACAAGGATACAAGAACTTTCCAGAGCTGGGAGGAGACAGGGGATGACATAACTGAGAACAGAGGCAACCAATGGGAAATGAGGGTTATAAAGCTTTACCTTAAAGCTTTGCCATAAAGAATTTTTAAAACCTTTGACAACCTTCTTAGGAGCTATTCTAAACTTAAACGAATGCCCTCCAAGGTCTGGGGCCATGGGCCAACTCCTCACCCAAAACACTGGTCTGGCTTGGCATGTCAGTCAGTCCGATTCCTACACTGGGCCTCTGCATGATATTCGCCCAGAAGCTGCCTTTCAAGGACTGAAGTGGAACAAAAAGTATAAAAGAAATGTCATTCCCAGAGGGAAAATAGTTTCATTTCTCTTGTGTCTGCTTTTTTTTTTTTTTTTTTTTTTTTTTTTTGCAGTTACCTCAAAATTCCCGGATCCAGAACAGCTACTCTGAGTTTTGGTAGAGATTCCAAAGCAGGATACAGTAGGTTTCAAAGTACACCTTGGAAAATCAATCGTTTGTCTGCAGCATGTAGGTGTGATGTCTGTAACTGGTCTTAGTTGATGCAGAGGTACTTGGAAAAAAATGTTTAATCTTTCATCTCTCCCCACCTGCATTCTTCCTAAGTGTACTTTTTATTCGGCAGGACTCGGATGAGAGAGAGAGAGAGAGAGAGAGAGAGAGAGAGAGAGAGAGGAACTCTCTTCACATCAGCGTCAAAGGAAAAAGTGTTCAGCGACTTACAGTCCTAGTGACTGTTCTGTGTAAAAGCAGGATTGTTTTTCCATCAGACCTTGCGTGCCGTACCAGTCTGTGGGTTAACAGGTGTCTAAGAAAGGTCAAAAGGGAATAACTCCATGTAGTTCACTCGTGTGAATCTTGGTGGGGAGCAGAGCCGAGAGTGAACTGCAGTGAGGGGGAGGTTACTGAAGCCCCAGTTTGTTTCCAGTGAGCGTGGTGTTGTGGTGTTCAAAGTTACAGGTGCCTGCTGGCCTGGAGCTGGATACTTCTGCCTCTGCTTTCTTTGGGGGTTGATGATTCCTTATGTTTATGTTGGCGTGCCAGGCAAATTGTTAAAGGTGTTTCCATCAGACCTGGTTTGAATGTGTTAGCCCTTCATTTAATTAAAAGAAAAAAAGCCCCGCTCCATCACTGCTGCTGTGATGTGTGACAAAAGCCCATCTTCCCTCCACTGGGAGCAGGTGAGAGATGGAACTAAACCCCAAAGGATTTTCTGCTCACTGATGGCACGTGAGTTTTCTTGGGAATTCTCTGCCATATGTGGTCAGTTGTTCTGGAATGTGGCCATGAGGGGAGTTGAACGTGCCAGCCCAGATCTGCAAACATGCAGTGCCAGAAGGAGAACCCTTGAAGTGTCACCTGGGATGTGTTCCACTGACTCACAAGTGGGTGCTGTGCCCAGGTCCCCTGTCCAAATCCTGGGCGGGGCGACGCCAGGACTGCACATTCCTTGTGATAGGAATTCAGGTTTTTCTGGGGGGGTCGGGGTGTGGGTTAAATACAAATGAGATGCCAGGGAGGGAATGGCTCCTACGTGTAAATATATTTGCCCAAAAGGAGCCCTGCCCAGTCTGACTGCTGCCCAGTGCTGCTCCCTGACTGTACCCTCTTGGTGAGCCTCTGTCCCGCTGGCCGTGTTTTTGTTTTCTGGTTTTGTTTTTTTTTTTTTTTTCTTTTGTTTGTTTGGTTTTTTTTTTGATTTCATCCTGCACCCCGATCTTCATTTTCTTCCCGTGTCGTCTCTGCTGCCACTCTCCCTTTCTGCCTCGTGTCCTCTGTGTCTGGTTTATAATGTGTAGACTATATGGATATATGAATTCCACGTAAGTATGCCAAATATAAATAGAAAAATGAATTGAAATATAGTTTTAAAATAAAGGGGTTTTAATTTTCTGTTTTGTTAGAGGCCGGGCTTTTCCATAAAGGATATAAAAATGTGAAGATATAGAATATATAAATGTGTGTGTGTGTGTGTGTGTGTATATACATATATATACACACACATAAAATACAAATGTTAGTAATATAAAGATTTCTTAATAAAAATAATATTGTACCCATGTTGTAATTGATGCCAATATACATTAAATTCAATATCCAAAAATAGGTATTGATTATGAATATAAATTAATTATTAACAAATATATATATATATATATATATATATATATATATATATAATGGGTTTGGGTTTTTTTTAATTTGTTCATGGCAGGGATTTTTTAGTTTGGGTCGGGGTTTTTTTGGGGGCATTCGTTTAGTAGGATTTTTTAAAGGGAGGGACCTCGATGTTTTTTGGCCCCTTATCTGTGTGTGTGTGTGTGTGTGTGTGTGTGTGTGTGTGTGTGTGTCTGTCTCTCTGTCTGTGTGTCTCTCTGTCTGTCTGTGTGTGTCTGTCTCTCTGTCTGTGTGTGTCTCTCTGTCTGTCTGTGTGTGTCTGTCTCTCTGTCTGTGTGTGTCTCTCTGTCTGTCTGTGTGTCTGTCTCTCTGTCTGTGTCCCCCGTGTCCTCAAAGAGCCGCAGCCCCGGGCTGAGCTCGGCCGCAGTGCTGCCGCCTTGTGGGAAGAGATCGGTACTGCAGCCGTGCCCGGAGCCGGAGCCCGGGCAGTGCTGCCGCCTTGTGGACACAGCGCGGTACTGCAGCCGTGCCCCGAAGCGGCGACGGGCTCCTCCTCGGCGCTGCTGCGGGAGGGCGGTGGGGGCGTGTGACCTTCTCAAGATGGCGGATGGCCCAACGTGACGATGCCGTTCCACTGGAACTGATGCGACGCTCGGGACGGCGGACGCAATAGGGCCCCAGCAGAGATACGCTGGGGGGTGTGTGTGTGTGTGTGTGTGTGGGGGGGGGGGGGGGGGTGTGTCCTTCTTTTCCCGCCCTTTTTTTTGCCGTCCTATGTAGAAGGTCGGGTGAGTGATGGCCAGGTGGCCATCTTGGGAGTGGCACGCTGCAATTTCCGCCCTTCCTGGCGCCAAATTTGGTCCTGGCAGAAGCCACTTCCGGTGGCGTTGCCACCGTTGTTGTGGTAACTGTAAAGCCCCAGATAATGGTGTCTGTTGAAGTCGCCTGCCTGAATCCGACCCCCGACGCCGATCGCGCGCTCTCCCGCCGCCTGTCCCACGAGCCATTTCCAGCACCGCTGACCAGTCCGCGCCCGTCCGCGCCGCGTAAAAGGCGACGGAAAATCGCGCCGAGAACGCGGGATCGGTTTCGGGGCCGGATTCAGGCAGGCGAGTTCAATAGTCGCCAATGTAGGGGGCCTTCTTTTTCACTTCCCGAAACAAAGATGGCGGAAGCACCGGAAATGGCTTCTGCCAGTATCAAAGATGGCAGCAGGGGAGGGCGGAAATTGCGTCTCGACCTTCCCAAGATGGCGACTCAACCGTCACTCGCCCGACCTTCTACATAGGGCGGCAAAAAAAGGGCGGGGAAAAATAGGACCCCTCACGGGGTGTCTACTGCATTGCCTGCCCGCGACGCCGACGCCGATCACACCCCCCCCCCCTCCCCCCCCCGGCGCGATTTTGCGCGGCGTTTCCCATCGTGCCCACACGGGCTGTGGGCTCAGCGGCGCCGCGGACGCGCGGGAGCCCGGCGGGCGCCGACAGGCAGCGGCGGCTCCGCCCCTCTCTCTGCCGGGGTCCTTCCACGGCCGCCGTCGCGGAGCGCGACTCCCGTCCCGCCGCGCCCCGTCTCCGCGCCCCCCGGGTCCGCTCCCGCCCGGGCAACGCATCGACGAAGGAAGAACGGTCGCCCAGCTCCCGGAGCAGCCCGCAGGAGGAGGCACCTGCTCTCTCTGCCGGAGAGGTGAGAGGGGCGGAAGGACGGGGCGGCGTGCGAGAGCGGGCACGGGAGAATTCCCAGGCACAATTCCAGCTCCCCACCCTTGCAGCTGGCAGCAGCCCGGTGTCCTCTGCGTGTGGCAGCAGCTGCAGCGCTGGTTTGGAGCAAGCTTCCATGGCATTTTGTTGCAAAGGTGCCCCTTCCAGCCGGGTGCCCCGGCTGGGTTCCCTGGCTGGGAGAGCCCTTGAAGTAGCCAAAGGGAGCAGCTGCTGAGAATTCTAAGCCCGCTGTTCCTGTGATTCTGGATACAGTGTTTCAGTAGTGTGTGCTTCTATCCTATGTGCTGCTAGATGTACTTTGGAACAAGTTGACTCTTTAATCCCTCCCCACCTGCATTCTTCCTAGGTGTACGTTTTATTCAGCAGCATTCAGATGAGAGAGAGGAGCTCTGTTCCCATCAGCATAAAAGGAAAAAGTGTGCTCACACAGACCTAAGTTGTTTGGTCAAAAAATTCTTACTTTGCTTTGGTCCAAAACATGTTATTACTGTGTGCAAGCTCATGGGGAAGATTTTATTCAACAGCTCTCAGTGGGACGTGAAAGCTCCACTTTCCCTTTTCTTGAACAGCCTGAGACCCAATATTACTTGATATCAATTTTATTACAGGCGTTTGGAACTTTTTGAAGAGCCAGAAGGATTGTTTGTGCATACGTGTGTCACTAATATCCCTCCTCTCTCCAATGCAGGATGGGGGGGGGAAAAGGGCTGCAGAGCTTCCTACAAGGGGCTGTAAGTGCAAATAAAGAGGAGCCAGAGGTTTAGTTGATATGAATCACTGTTTCTGAAAAGAGCCTGATGGATTTGCTGATACCAAAACCAGTAGGAATAGGAGACTGAACTCGGGCATCGTGATGGTCTCCTTGGCTTTAAAAAGCTTTAATGGCTTTAAAGGGCATTTCTATCAGACCTGGTTTATTTTTGTTCCCTTTCATTAAATTTTAAAATAAAAAAGCCCCGCTCCATCGCTGCGGCTGTGATGTGTGACTAAAGCCCATCTTCCCTCCACTGGGAACAGGTGAGAGATGGAACTAAACCCCAAAGGATTTTCTGCTCACTGATGGCACGTGAGTTTTCTTGGGAATTCTCTGCCAAATGTGGTCAGTTGTTCTTGAATGTGGCCATGAGGGGAGTTGAACGTGCCAGCCCAGATCTGCAAACATGCAGTGCCAGAAGGAGAACCCTTGAAGTGTCACCTGGGATGTGTTCCACTGACTCACTAGTGGGTGCTGTGCCCAGGTCCCCTGTCCAAATCCTGGGCGGGCAGAAGCCAGGACTGCACATTGCTCGTGATATGAATTCAGTTTTGGGGAGGTTAAATACAAATGAGATGCCAGGGAGGGAATGGCTCCTATGTGTAAATATTTTTGTCCTAGAGGAGCCCTGCCCAGTCTGACTGCTGCCCAGTGCTGCTCCCTGACTGCACGCTCTCTTGGTGAGCCTCTGTCCTGCTGGCCGTGCCTTTTCTGTCCCCGTGCCGCTCCTTGCCCGTCTTTACCCTCCCGAGCACGTGGCGTGGTCGATTCCTGTCTCTCGGTCCTGGTTTCCCTTTTTGTCTCTGTGTCCCTGCGTCCTTGCTGTGTGTTTGGGACTCCGTCTTTTTGTCTGTCCTTCTCCGTGCCTCACTCGTGTTCCCGTTCTGTTCCCTGTGGCTCTGTGGTGCTCCCCGTGCCATTGTTTCCCCCGGGATCCTTGTGTCCCCTTCGCTGCCCCAGTTCTTTTTTAATCCCTCTCTCGTGCTGCCCATCTAGCATCCCTTTTTTGTGGTTTTGTTTTTTATTTTTTTTTCTCCCTTTCATCCTGCACCTCGATCTTCATTTTCTTTCCTGTGTCCTCTCTGCTGCCACTCTCTGCCTCGTGTCCTCTGTGTCTGCGGGGCTGGGGAGGAACTTTAGCCCTCCTGGGGGCTGCCCCCCCCCCCCCCCCCCCCCCTTCCTTGTGCCAGCAGGGTCCCTTTTTGGGGGCATGGACCTGTGGGAAGGGTTCCCATCAAGGGCCGTGCTGCCGTCCAGGGCAGCTGGAGCAGTTCTGTGCCTTCATTTTGGGGGTGAGGAAAGAAGGCTGAGAGGGGGACGGGGTGGAGACTCAGGGGGCTCCGATGTGTTTCAGGGCAGCCCGAGGTCCCCGGCAGAGGGAGCCACGCTGCGGCGCAGGAGCAGGGGAGTGGGGAATGGCGGGGGGGGGGGGGGGGGGGGGAGGCCGTGCTGGGTGCCCTCCCCCAGAGGGACCCACAGGTGCCAGGACATTCCCAGGGAGGGGTGGCCATAGAATACATGAAAAATAGCAATATAAAAAAAAGACTTAAATCTCATTGAAAAGAAGTATTTGATTGGTTTTTATTTGGTTAGAGCCAGGGGTTTTATATAGGTTATATAAGTCTAAAATATACGGAATGCAATAGAAAAATAAATTTTAAAAGTATTTTTATAAAAATAAAATATAAACACAGAAGTTACACATCTCTATAAAATACAGAGTATATAATATAAATAAAGCAAATATTATCAAAATATAGAATCAGAAAAGTATTTATGTAGTATTTATGTAGTATTTAATACAATTAATATTGAATCTATTCTTATAGTATAATATATACGTAATATAAATGTATAAATTACAGATATAAATATGAAAAATGCAAGTAGAAAAATATATTTGAATATAGTATAAAACAAAGTGGTTTGTTGGTTTCCCTATGGTTAGAAGCACAGCTTTTTAATGAATGATATTAAACATAAAAGCATACAAATATGTTAAATATCAAGATATAGATATACATAAAATAAATAGTAGAAAGATATATAATAAAAAGTAAAAACAATGTCTTGTCTATATTTTGCACCATATTAGAATATAAATTAAATTGAATATATAAAGATATGTGTAGACTATGAATATATATGTAAAATAAATAATAGCAAATAGATACATATATATATATCTCAATATATATATATCTAGAGGGTTTTGTTTGTTTTCATTTCATTAGAGGAAGGCATTCTTTAGTTTCGGCTGGGGTTTATTTTGGTGCATTCATTTAGGGGGATTTCCTGAAGGGATGGATCTCGTTGTTTCATCCCCCCCATCCCTTGTCTGTCTGTCTGTCCCCAAAGTGCCTCAGCCCCGGGCTGAGCTCAGCGGCAGTGCTGCCGCCTTGTGGGCACAGCGCGGTACTGCAGCCATGCCCCGATCCCGTGCCCTGCTCCTTCCTCCTCGCTGCTGTCGGGGGACGGGGCGGGGGGGGGGGGGGGGGGTCGGGGTCGAGGGGAGTTCCTGTCAGACCCGGCAGGCCTGCTTTTACTTGTTGATTTTTCAGTTTTCTGAGGAGGAGGATTTTTGGGTTCTGGTGTCGCTCTGTTCCATCCTGCTTCTTGTCTCTCAGCCTGCCTGTATATTTTTCTTTCTTCCTTCCTCTCCTTTTCCCTTTGTCCTGCACCGTGACCATATTTTGTTCCCTTTCACTATCCCTTTTCCTGTAGCTGTGTGCACCTGCTGCCCAGTGCTCGTCACTTACTGTACCCTCTTTCGGCAAGCCTCCGTTCAACCCGAGTTCGCAGCGGTGGCGACTGCGCCGGTCCGCCCGCCACCGTGCCGCGTCATCGCCCGGGCCCGCCCACCCGTGCGCGTCATCGCCTGGGCTGCCGCCCACCCATGTCGCGTCATCGCCCTGGCCCGCCCACTCCTTCGCGTCATCGCCCCGCGCCGCCCGGCAGCATCATCGCCCCGGCCCGGCCGCATCAGCACCCCGGACCCCCCCGGCGCGCGGCATCATCATCCGGGGCTGCCGCTCCACATCACCACCCAGGGCCGCTTCCCCGGCTCATCTCGCCGCCTCAGCCCGCCCGGCTGCAACGCCGCGCTCCCCCGCTCTGCCGGCCCAGGTGAGCCTGCAAGGGGGCTGCTGCTCTTTGGTGTCCCAGGGCTTGCCTCAGGATGGAAGAACCTTTCCTTTCTCTGTGCAGAGTTAAAAGCAAGGGGCTGCCCTAATTGTAGTTTTTCTTTCTGACCCTTTTTCACAGGGAGGTTCTGCTTTTTGGATATTCTGTGTCAGTTTTCACTCTTGGCCAGAATTTTCTGTGGTTCTGGTGGAGTGTGGTGGTTGGTGCTCCTTGCCTGGGGACACAGTGGCCTTGGGAAGCATCTCTGTAAATCAGAGTTATGCTGGGTTGATGCCTGAAAACTAGGTGAGAATACACTACTCTGCAGTGTAAGGCTTACAGCGCATGTACTTGTTTATTCAACGCCATGAGTGAGGGGGATTGCTCCACCACAAACTCACTCGTCCGTTCTTTGCACAGTACTGGCTTGTATACTTTTTTTTTTTAACTTGGTGTGCTCATTCGTCTTTCTTATCCTTCATATGGTAACATATTTTCTAATTACATGATTACAGAAGTCCTTGTGGCACAGGAGCCATGCTGCTTGCAGATGTTTAGAGAAATTGGATTCAGTGAGTTCTGTAGAAATCTTCTGCTTACCTTTTAATCTTCTGGAGAAGCTGGACTGGAACGTGGAAGCTCAGGGGAGACCTTCCCACAGGTATTTGTATTCAGTGCCGTTGTATGCATCTTTGCTGCATTTTCCTCGTTAGGGAAGGGACTCGTTCGTGTTGGTTTTGCTTTTCAGTCAGCAGGGGTGCAGGTATTCAGGGTTCAGCCAAAGGAAGATTCCAAAGGGAGTTTTAGGGGTGGCTGCGGCCGGCTTTCCCAGAGTTGGTTTCTTTAATTTTGGTTTTGTGCCCTAAACAATTTGACACTGTTTTTTGACCCAGGATTTAGCAAGACAATCCCGAAGTAAAGTTCCTTTGCTGTTATTGCTGGGAATGTTTTTGCTCTGTTGCCTGGAAAGGCCGACCTGGAACAGAGACTAGACAGAGTAAAAGGAATAAAAGAGGTATTTATTGAAAGGATACACTTTGGGGCAGTGCGACATCCCGGCCAGGACTACACCCAAGTCAGATTCCACATGGATGCCAGTAACAAGTCTTTACACTTTTATAAGTTTTGGTTCATCTCCATATTGGGGTTTATTATCCAGCCATAGCCTCAGGCTATGAACTCCCAGCCCCCTGGCTTGCTCCCTTTCCCTCACCGTTGCTTTTGCTTTTTTGGGTATCGCTTGTCCTTGATTGTCTAGCTAGAAAGGAATTGTTTTGTCTAACTATCCTGTAAAGAGAACTTACTAACACCTAATATGAAGTTTCACAGTTACACACTAAGCAGCAGAGATTCTGAAAAATACAAAAGCTAAAACTTTTAAAGCTCCAAGGTGTGAGCTCCAAGTCCCTCCGTACCTGAGGACTCAAAGGTGTTCGGGTGTGACAGCAGATGGGAAACCTGTGATGTGCAAGTCACCCAGTTGGAAGCGGTGCTGGAGCTTGGAGTGTGAGGGACTGGGTGAGTTTTTATCAGTGGCACGTGCTGGGAGTCTATGTCATGATGATTTTTTGCCTTTTCTCTTTACATTCCTTTTATGTATCCTTAGCATGCATCCTTGTAATTGTTTAAATCTGGTCTATTAGCATAGTCCTGGTATTCTGCTAGGCAAGAAGATCAAGCATCCTAAAGGCCTCCCAGCTGGAGGCTGGAAAGCCTGACACTGTCTTGAGAAACCAAGGTTCTCTCCTTGGGAGGGTATTTTGTAAAGCAGGATTAAGCCCCACCTGGGGGGGAATACTTTCAGATAGGGAGATGTCACGCCACTCACTGAAGCTTCTCTTTGGGCCATCTTGGTCGGTGGTGCCGACGTGCAAGGTCCGTACAGTTGTACACACGGTGCACCGGCTGTGTGCATTTCGTGTATTCCTCCTTGACCACTTGTTGCACCGAGGATCCTTGTTAAATACCACGGTTCAATCCCTTATATCGGTTAACTGTGTTTGTCTCATCTTTCTAGGACCAGGGAAAAAGGCATCAAGTGAGTGGTGTGCCCTGGGGACAGGCGGAGCCTGTCCTTACCCGTCTGCCAGGAGCATCTGAAGGAAAGCAAACACAGAGATTGAGGTAAGTCGGTTGGCATAGGGGATGTGCTGTTTCCACAGGGCTTTTATGTGGCAAGTTTTATGGAGGATGTTGTTCCAAGGGAAATGGTGCTTCACGTGTGAAGTTTCACTTTCCTGTCACAAAGCTTTGGGAACGCTCAGGGACGCAGCGTGGGATATTTGACCTGTGAAATGGGTCCCATTTTTGTGTAAAATAGCCATTTTTTACTGGTTTGTGGTTTTTCTGCCTTTGGAGGAGTGTGAGGCTGACCGGTTCGGTTGGTGTCTGGGAATGGGGAGGGTGTTCTGGGTTCCAGCAGCACTCCCAGGGCTGCTGCTTTGAGATGCAGTGCTGAACCCAGCAATCTTCCCGCTCTGCAAACATGGGAGTGAGTGGAAGAGCAAGTGGCAAAGCTGGGCTTTTCTCCTTAAATCCCAGAACAGCTGGGTTTAAGTTCTGTCAGCCAGAGGGGGGAATGAACCCTGGTGCCAGGGGCCATCCTGGGGGCACTGGACTGGTGTTAGCATCTTGTCTCTTATCTTTCGCATGATGTGATTGTCACTTGATGAGAGAAGGCAGAAAATGAGGCAGGAGGGGGAGCTCATTTTGTTTCTGTGAACTCCAGGCTTGGGGCAGCTGCAGAGCACTTTGGTTTCAAAAACTGCTGCCCCGACACAGTGAACTTGACCCTCTCTTGGGCACTTTGGGATCCTTCCGTGCCGCTCTTCCCCCGATCCTTCACCTGCGAGGTGCGGGCTCAGAAACCCCTGCCCCTGCTCGATGGGTTTTTACATGTACAAATTGATTTTCTTAGAGAAGCCATCAGGCGTAATGAGAATCTGTGGAAAACAGGGGGTTGGTACACTAGCTGATAGTAGGTCTTGGGCTTTTCTTCTTTTCTTTAACTTGTTCTTAAAAGGAGCCCTAAACTGGAAAACTGAATGGGGAGGGGAGGGGAGGGGAGGGGAGGGGAAGGGAGGGGAGGGGATGGGAGCTGCTTTTCATTTTTATGAATTATTGCTTTGGATTTTGGTACGTCAAGTGACACCACCAAAATAAGATTGGAAGAACCAAGCTTCAGGACTCCGCGCTTAATTCTTTTAGTGTGTTTGTGTGGGTGCAGGAAATGCCAAATCCCAAAGCAATTCTATGTCTGTAACATGAAGGTGTGGGGTTTTCACGTATGCTTTTATAGTCTGAAGGCTTTTCTTGTGTCCCAAAAGCCACAAGGAACCTGCCAGAAGCAGGCCTTCATTGCATACGTGGGATTTCAGTTTGCTCTCGGACTCTTCCCTCCAATCTTCTCTCGAGTTCTTGTTCCAGAGGGGCTCTGACAAGAGGTGCGTTACCTTGATAAATGGGAATGAGATTGGCCAAGTCTGTCAGGAAAGCAAAACCATCCCCGAGGTTTGTTTGGCCAAAGACGGACCATGACAACGTCCATACTGGCGGAGGCTGTGAGTGCTGATACTTTTTGGTGGTGTGGTGCCTCTGGCCCCTTACAAGTCAGGGCGAGGCTGAAGGAAGGAGGGAAGCTGCCACAGCTGCAGGTGAGGGCAGTGTAGGCTGTTTCCAGCTGCTTGGTACAGAACTGTGAGAACTGGAAGAACAGCTTTCCTCCTTCTTTCTCTCCATCACTGGGCACGAAGGATATTAGGATGTAGCTGTGCTAAGTTGTGTCATTTGTGGGTTGTTGATTGGTTGTTGTTTCTTCTGGCTTTTTTATGTATTTCCAAGTGGTGCAGTGAGGAGCAAGTTGCTGGCTTATGTGATTTCTGACTGAGCTGCCACAGAAACAGGCATCTGTGTGTGTACATGCTTCCTGGCAAATCCAGATGTGACGTGGAAATCCTAGGGGAGGATTTCCAGCCTTGACCACGCGTGACACAGGCTTGTGAAAATGGAAATGGCCTTGGCAGAAGAGCAGCTGTGAAGTGAAGCAGAACTGCAATACAGGTAAGCAGGAAAAACAAGTGAAGTGGTACTTGTTGGTCCTGCGTGCGCCTCGCGCCTCTGCCTGCTGCCAGCACTTGGTGGTGCAGCTCGACAGAGTCCCTTTCAGTGTTTCTTGGGTTTGATTTCTGCGGTCAGTTCCCGTAAACAGCTCCCCTCCTTTACCGCACCCATCCCTTGTGTGGGACCAGACTCACCCTTAGCGTGGAGGAATTCTCTGCTCCCTTGGAGTGGGGCTGAAGGCAGGGATTATGACCAGAGGGAAAACAACCAAACCGTGGGCACTGTGTCCTGGATGCATGCAGCACCACGTGTTTTCCAAGTTCCCAGCACGGATGAATGTAAACAAGAAAATGCCTGTTCCTTCACTTGTCCAGCTCTCCCCCCTGCTTCCCCTGCTCTTATCCCTGGTGTGCCAAGGTCCTGCATCTCCCTGGCTCTGCAGCTGCAGCCCACCTTGTCCCGCCTGTGGCCAAGAAAATATGGGCTGAAATTTTTTAGCAGCTATCCATTCATTTAAAGAACACAAAGTGCATACAGTGCAGAAGAGTCTTTAGGAAAGACATCCAAAGAAGGGACTGTGCTTTTCCTGTAGTTCTCCTTCCTGTTTTCACCTGGGCTGGAAGGATGGGCATGGCCAGTATTTATCATATGAAAATGATGTTACTAAATTTGTCCAGAAGTTCTGATCATTATTATCATTGTTACTCATTTTCTGACAGAAAACATTCTCATTTTGCCTTTCCCAAGTTGTTTCCAGGTGCTGCCCAGGATGGACATCTGTGGCCTCAGACAGCGATTGCCTAGGAGGAAGGGGAGGCTTTGCACAGCTCACCTGCACAGCTCTGGTGGATGGGACAGGATTGGTGTGGCCTGAGAAGGCATGAACAGCTGTCTGTGTTCTGCAGTGCCTTGAAACCTTTCTCTGTCAGGTTTTGGAGGGGTTTCTCTTTGGGATTTCTTGTGATGCAGCACCCCGGGTGTCCCTTTGTGCAAAGTCCAGTGGTGAAGGGTTGAGTGAGTGACAAGTGGGGTCTGGCATGCAAATGGATCTGTTAAAATGGAGCAAAGAATGCAGTAAGAAAAATGAGCATCCTTTTAATGTCTGAAAGGGTTAGGAGCAAGAATGCAGGAGAGGCGCACTTTTATATTTGAATCGGTGTCACCTGGCTTGGATCAAGCCCCACAGTGAGCAATCAGAGCAGAAGTGTGAAAGCTGGGATCCTTTGACTTCTGCAGGGGACTTCATTTTCTTTTCCTCTTATCTTCCAGGACCGGAGAAACGTTTCCACTCCTCCCGTCTTTGCCAAAAGCTGTGGTGTTTGAGGAGCCAGAGCCAAGAGGCTTCAGCACCAGGGCTCTGCACTGGAGGGCTCCCGGTCCTGACCGCACAGGGTTCCCCTTTTCCTCCCCGCTGGGATGAAGTGTCTATGGCATCTGGGTGAAACTGCGGCTCTGCTGGTATCCAGGCACGTGAGGTCCGGGGGACTGCATTTCCCTGTGGCTTTCCAGGTCGGCAGGAGCCAGAGGAAATGGGGTGCCAGAGCCGTGCCCCATCAGGCCGTGTTTGCCTCTGAGGAACAGAGAGTCCGGGCTGAGGTGAGATTGCCAGGAGTGCTTGGATGGATGAGCTGTGCGGGGAACGGGGAGCTCGGAATCGCAGCTGCTGCTGGATCCATTGCCTTAGGTCTGCTCCGTCTGTGTCTGTGCCAAGTGGGATTTGTGCTGGGGAGAGAGGTGCTGTGGGGAGCCAAAGGTGGAGTAAATCCTCTGTGGGGATGGGCAGCGAAGGACTGAGTAGCAGGGAAAGGAGAGGATTTCTAAAGGATACGACTGTTTCTGCCAAGAGCGGGGTGGAGCAGCGATGGGGGTGGTTGGGTTTGGCCTGGGCTCTGTTATTCTTGGTGCCATTTTAAAATTCTGTCGTATGATTTACTGTTTGGGATCTTTCTAACAGGAGCTGACAGAAATGTAGGTTAAGCCTTAGAAGTTGGGTCCATTGACTGCAGCAGCTCGCCGAGGCTGGAGGACTGGGGTGATGGCTGCTCCCAGGAAAGGTTACTTATTTATTGATACTGTGTCAGATCTCCCTCAGCGACTGCCAGCCCGGAATGGCTGTGAGTTTGTGCTCTTCTCAGTGGGGAATTGGAGAAGGTTTTGGTGTAGTTAGAAGTCGGAGAAAAATCCAGCTAAAAAGTCTCACCTCTGTCCCCGCTAAGTTGTCCCAGTTTGGAGCTGCACAGAAGCCAGGCAGGGGAAATGACATCAGGGATACAGCTGTCAATTCCAAGGCAGAGAGAGAAGATGTAGCAGCCAAGGGCAGGAGAGGGGAAAGGTTTCAGAAAGCATTTCTGTGGTGTAATGAATGCCAATTTCTGCTTGCCCAGGGAGAAGAGGACGAACTCCCAGCCATTCAGGCCTGACAGTCCCCTGCAGCGAGAGCTCAGCACGCATCCCCAGAGGCAAGTCCAGCAGGAGAAAGAAGGAAAAAAGGTGATTTCTTTTGCTTGCAAGTCATTTCCAGTTCTGAAAGCCCAGCCAACATTTGCTCTTGATTGTGGTCGGGTGAAGCACGAGCAGCGGGCACGGGTCGTGCCGTGGATGTAGCCGCAGAGCCCGGGGTCACTGAGACGGGGCACGAGAGGTGTTTGTGTAGGAAAATGCTGAGGGGTTGTCCACGGGAGCGAGGAGGCATTTCTGAGGGGATTGCTGAGGGAGTTGAAGGGAGCCCGGCAGAGAATTTCTCTGGGAAATTTCTGCGAGGGCCTTGGGGAGCGCAGCCAGGGCTCTCCAGGGCTAGCAGGCAGGGCTCAGCCCTTGGGACTCTGTGTCCTCCTTCCCTGGCAGCAGCCGGCGAGGAAGGGAGGAGAGGCTCCGTGCGGCATGAGGCCCACGGGAGAGAGTGAGCAGAGGAGCGGCCTGGGGCTGGAGAGGGGCAGGAGAAAGGCAAATGGACCTCGCTGGGGTAACCGGGGGAACAGAATGGACACTTGGATGAGCAGTGCAGGTGAGGAGTGGATCGGAGTTCACCTGCAGAGAAAGAGGGAGGGGATCTTTTGGAGGGAAAAGCTGAGGCGATGTGTTCAGTGACCTCAGCACAAGTTGTGTTTGCACAGAGTGGGAGCAGAGGTGAAGGGCGATCCAAAGGCCGCCCTGCTTGACCTCTGAATTCCAGGATAGTCTGTCAGCACACCAAGCTAGGAACTGTTGGGAAAAATAAAGCAGCACTGCCATTCTGGACCCTCTGCACAATATTCACCCAGAACTCGCTTTTCAAGGACTAAAATGGAGCAAAAGCTATAAAAGAATTGTAATTCCAAGAGGGAAAATAGTCTTCAAAAAACAAGTCCACGGGGGCCTGGATGCTGATCCCTATTGCTGGTCCATGAGAGTATCTGACAGGTCAGGTTTCAAACTGTTTGATTTGACAGGAAACTGGTTTGTTCCTTCTGGTGTGTAGGATCATTGGCTTGGTATGGGCCCGGGAACTCGAACTTTTCCATCTAGGAAAAGAGTTAGGGAGCTGTTTGAAAAGCTAGTCCTGGAGATAGACAGCTTGGTCGGTATTGCTGTGTGGAAATAGAAGAATATCTCTTCTGATTTTTCTCTCATCTTTCTTGCACAGCTGTTTTTCTATTCCTTACTTGCATTCCCATCGGGGCCGTGTGGCTTGGAGCTCGGGAGCTGGATCTGTTACTTACCCACATCAGATTGGTGTGCACTGGTTCAGGAGGTAAGCTACAGGGTGACTTGGAAACTCTGAAAGGAGAAGAAGCTCTTATGTGTCCCTGCAAAATGATTTGGCTCCATCAGGCTGTTAATTCGGGGAACTAACACTTCATCTGTAACGTTCTGTGCTCTGCCATCATCGCTGTGAGCCCTGAAAGCCTCCTGAGCTGTTCTCACACAGACCTAACTTGTTTGGTCAAAAAATTCTTACTTTGGTTTGGTCAATAAAATGGTATTACTGTGTGCAAACTCATGGGGAAGTATTTATTCAGCAGTGGGACATGAAAGTTCCACTTTCCCTTTTCTTGAACAGCCTGATACTCAATATTACTTGATATCAATTTTATTACAGGCGTTTTGAACTGTTTGAAGAGCCAGAAGGATTGTTTGTGCATACATGTGTCACTAATATCCCTCCTCTCTCCAATGCAGGATGAGGAAAAAAGGCTGCAGAGCTTCCTGCAAGGGGCTGTAAGTGCAAATAAAGAGGAGCCAGAGGTTTAGTTGATATGAAGCACTAGTTCTGAAAAGAGCCTGATGGATTTGCTGATACCAAAAACAGTAGGAATAGGAGACTGAACTCGGGCATGGGGATGGTCTCCTTGGCTTTAAAAAGCTTTAATGGCTTTAAAAGGCATTTCTGTCAGACGTGGTTTATTTGTATTACCTTTCATTAAATTTTAAAATAAAAAAGCCCCCGCTCCATCACTGCTGCTGTGATGTGTGACTAAAGCCCATCTTCCTTCCACTGGGAACAGGTGAGAGATGGAACTAAACCCCAAAGGATTTTCTGCTCACTGATGGCACGTGAGTTTTCTTGGGAATTCTCTGCCATATGTGGTCAGTTGTTCTTGAATGTGGCCATGCAGGGAGTCGAACGTGCCAGCCCAGATCTGCAAACATGCAGTGCCAGAAGGAGAACCTTTGAAATGTCACCTGGGATTTGTTCTACTGACTCACAAGTGGGTGCTGTGCCCAGGTCCTCTGTCCAAATCCTGGGCAGGGAGAAGCCAGGACTGCACATTGCTCGTGATATGAATTCATTTTTGGGGAGGTTAAACACAAATGAGATGCCAGGGAGGGAATGGCTCCTATGTGTAAATATTTTTGTCCTAGAGGAGCCCTGCCCAGTCTGACTGCTGCCCAGTGCTGCTCCCTGACTGCACGCTCTCTTGGTGAGCCTCTGTCCTGCTGGCCGTGCCTTTTCTGTCCCCGTCCCCGTGCCGCTCCTTGCCCGTCTTTACCCTCCCGAGCACGTGGCGTGGTCGATTCCTGTCTCTCGGTCCTGGTTTCCCTTTTTGTCTCTGTGTCCCTGCGTCCTTGCTGTGTGTTTGGGACTCCGTCTTTTTGTCTGTCCTTCTCCGTGCCTCACTCGTGTTCCCATTCTGTTCCCTGTGGCTCTGTGGTGCTCCCCGTGCCATTGTTTCCCCCGGGATCCTTGTGTCCCATTCGCTGCCCCTGTTCTTCTTTAATCCCTCTCTCGTGCTGCCCATCTAGCATCCCTTTCTTGTGGTTTTGTTTTTTATTTTTTTTTTTCTCCATTTCATCCTGCACCCTGATCTTCATTTTCTTTCCTGTGTCCTCTCTGCTGCCACTCTCTGCCTCGTGACCTCTGTGTGTGCGGGGCTGGGGAGGAACTTGAGCCCTCCTGTGGGCTGCCCCCCCCTTTCCTTGTGCCAGCAGGGTCCCTTTTTGGGGGCATGGACCCGTGGGGAGGGTTCCCATCAAGGGCCGTGCTGCCGTCCAGGGCAGCTGGAGCGGTTCTGTGCCTTCATTTTGGGGGTGAGGAAAGAAGGCTGAGGGGGGGACGGGGTGGAGACTCGGGGGGCTCCGATGTGTTTCGGGGCAGCCCGAGGTCCCCGGCAGAGGGAGCCACGCTGCGGCGCAGGAGCAGGTGAGTGGGGAATGGGGGGGGTCATGCTGGGTGCCCTCCCCCAGAGGGACCCATGGGTGCCTGGACATTGATAGGAAGGGGTGGCCGTAGAATACATGAAAAATAGCAATATAAGAAAAGACCTAAATCTCGTTGAAAAGAAGTATTTGATTGGTTTTTATTTGGTTAGAGGCAGGGTTTTTTTATAGGTAATATAAGTATAAAATGTATGGAATGCAATAGAAAAATAAATTTTAAAAATATTTGTATAAATATAAAATATAAACAAAGAAGTTACACATCTGTATAAAATACAGAGCATATAGTATAAATAAAGCAAATATTATCAAAATGCATAATGTATAAATATAAGTTGTAAAAGATGAAACTAGAAATATAAAAACATTTAACTATGGTTTAAAATAAATGTTTTATTGGTTTTTAATTGGTTTGGGGCAGGGTGTTGAAGAAATAATATTAGCAACAGATAAATATCCAAATAATAGAACTATAAATGGTATAAGCAATAGATAAATGTAAAAATGTACAATAAAATACAGACATGAAATTAGAAATGCATCTATAAATATATGTAAGTATAAATCTGTATAGAATCAGAAAAGTATTTATGTAGTATTTAATACAATAATATTGAAAATACTCTTATAGTATATGCATAACATAAATTTATAAATTACAGATATAAATATGAAAAATTCAAGTAGAAAAATATATTTGAATATATAGTTTAATATCAAGTGGTTTTTTGGTTTCCATTTGGTTAGAAGCAGAGCTTTTTAATGAATGATATTAAAAATAAAAACATACAAATAATTTAAATAGAAAGATATACATAAAATAAATATTAGTAGTATAAAGATATAGAATAAAAACTAAATACAATATATTGTCTAAATTTTGCATTATATTAGAATATATTTAATTGAATATATAAAGATATGTGTAGACTATGAATATAAATATAAATATAAATTAAATAATAACCAGTAGATACATATATATATATATCTATCTATATATATATATATATATATCTAAACGGTTTCGTTTGTTTTCATTTGGTTAGAGGAAGTGTTTCTTTAGTTTTGGCTGGGGTTTATTTTGTTGCATTCATTTAGGGGGTTTCCTGAAGGGATGGATCTCATTATTTTCCCCCCGCCTCCCTTGTCTGTCTGTCTGTCTGTCTGTCTGTCCGTCCTCAAAGCGCCGCAGCCCCGGGCTGAGCTCAGCGGCAGTGCTGCCGCCTTGTGGGCACAGCGTGGTATTGCAGTCCCCCGAGACCGTGCCCTGCTCCTTCCTCCTCGCTGCTGTCGGGTGACAGGGGTGGGTAGGAGGGGGTCGGGGGGAGTTCCTGTCAGACCCGGCAGGCCTGCTTTTTCTTGTTGATTTTTCAGTTTTCAGAGGAGGAGGGTTTTTGAGTTCTGGTGTCTCTCTGTTCCATCCTGCTTCTTGTCTCCCAGCCTGCCTGTATATTTCTCTTTCTTTCTTTCTTCCTTCCTCTCCTTTTCCCTTTGTCCTGCACCGTGACCATATTTTGTTCCCTTTCACTATCCCTTTTCCTGTAGCTGTGTGCACCAGCTCCCCTGTGCTCCTCCGTTACTGTACCCTCTTTCGGTAACCCTCTGCTCAAGCCGAGGTCGCAGCGTTGCCGCCTGCGCCATGCCGGCCCGCCTACCCGGTTGCGTCACGGGCCCGGCCCGCCCACCCGTGCGCGTCATTGCCCCGCCCACCCCCCGTTTGCGTCACGGGCCCGCCACGCCCACTCGTGCCGCGTCATCGCACCGCCCACCCACCT